>NW_003314324.1:126137-162263 GCF_000143415.4 Selaginella moellendorffii | reverse complement strand
GACTGGGAGCATCGGCCAGTCGATCTCCCGGGGGAACTAGAGCCGGCTCTTGAACACTTCACCAAGCTACCCCACTTGTCAGTCTGTGTTCACTCTAGTCTTGGACTTCCCAGTGGGCAGCTCATCACCCAACACTGGGTCTGGCCTTCCTGGGCCAAACTGGCCTTTCCTGGCCAAACTGGCTCCACTGCAGTCCTCCCCCCTACTATACTTTTGGAGCTCACCAAACCCCCCAGGGTCTGGGAGATGAACGCTTTGGGCTTTCACCCTCTCAGACTCGAACTCGGACTCGGACTCGGACTCGGACTCGGACTCGGGCTCGGGCTCGGTCTCGGCCTTGGCCTCGGTCTCGTTCTCGGTCCCGATCTCGGTCTCGGTCTCGGTCTCGGTCCCGGTCTCGGTCTCGACTTCGGACTCCATCTCGGACTCCATCTCGGGTCCATCTCGGACTCCATCTCGGGTCCATCTTGGACTCCATTTCGGGTCCATTTCGGGTCCATCTCGGGTCCATCTCGGACTCCATCTCGGACTCCATTTCGGGTCCATCTCGGGTCCACCTCGGACTCCATTTCGGGTCCATCTCGGACTCCATCTCGGGTCCATCTCGGACTCCATCTTGGACTCCATTTCGGGTCCATCTCGGGTCCACCTCGGACTCCATCTCGGACTCCATTTCGGGTCCATCTTGGGTCCACCTCGGACTCCATCTCGGGTCCATCTCGGACTCCACTTCGGACTCCAACTCGGGTCCATCTCGGACTCCACTTCGGACTCCAACTCGAGTCCATCTCGGACTCCACTTCGGACTCCAACTCGAGTCCATCTCGGACTCCACTTTGGACTCCAACTCGAGTCCATCTCGGACTCCACTTCGGACTCCAACTTGAGTCCATCTCGGACACTTCCACGTGTCATGTGTTGGTCCTTTTGGGTCCCTTTTTGGAGCCTCGCTTTTTGCTCGCTTCGTGCTCGTTCCTTGAGCACTTCTTTTGGAGTTCCACTCCCGCTCTTGACTTTTCAAGTCTGAGCTTTTGGTCCAAACGTGTTACGCTCGTTTGGCTCTCGCTTCAGCCACTACCACGTGGCACCCTTTCCGGCTCCACTTTGGGGCCTAGGGATTTTGTGTCTCACAGTAACTCTCCGTGATACTCGGCCACGCCGAGTTCTACAGGACCTTCAATAGCTCGCCCATTGATGACTTCCCATGGACTCACCCCGATACTCGAATGTGGTGAGTTGTTATAACACATTTCCGCAAGTCCCAAATGACTTACCCAATCGGTCTAGTCTCCCGAGACATAGCATCGCAAATAATCCTCCAGCTACCTATTCACCCTTTCTATTTATCCATCTGTCAAGAAGTGTTAGTGCCATCAAACTTGACTTAATACCCAATACCTGTCTGTGGGTGATAGGTGGTGCTGAATTTCAACTTGGTGCGATACTATTCTAGGAGAGTTCTCCAGAATCTACTAGTGAAGATCTTATCTCGATCTGAAATAATCTCTTCTGGCCTTCCCCGCACTCAAACCACTTGTTCAAAGAACAGCTTTGCCACACCTTCCACATCCACTTCCGTTGTGGTGGGTATGAAATGTGCCATCTTCGAAAATTGGTCCACCACCACGAATATCGCATCGAACCCCTCGCTTGGGGGGGGGGGGGGGGGGGTCCCATAATAAAGTCCATCATAAGACATTTCCACAGACGATCCGGAATTGGGATGCTTTGCAACAAGCCCCCACTAGCCTTAATCACAGCTTTTACCTGCTGACATGTTAGACATGTCTTTACATAGTCTTGGACGTCCTTAGCCATATCTAGCCAGTGATACTTCCTCTTGAGTAAGCCCATCGTCTTGAGCACTCCGTCGTGTCCCACAAGAGGTCCATCATAACACTCTTCTAAAGCTACCTTCCTTAGTTCCCCTTCTGGAACATACACCTTCATTTGTTTGTAATAGATGAGTCCGTTGCGTTCTGCATAGCCCGTTTTCTCTTCCGTTGGCAGCTCACTTCTCTGGTGAGCTTCCCGTGCCTCTAGATTCCTCAGCAACACTTCTTGTGCTAAACCATCGTTTTCATATGCTGTCCGCACATCGTCCCAAAAGGTTGCTGTCGCCCTGGATATCGCCAACCTCAAGCTCGCTTTTCAACTTAGCGCATCCGCCACGATATTGCTCTTCCCAGGCTTGTACAAAATCTCGCAATCAAACTCGGCCAAGGCATTGGCCCACCGACCCTGTTTCCCTCTCAGGTCGGGCTGTGACAAGAAGTGTTTCGTTGCCACATTGTCCGTGTAAACCTTGAAGTGTCTCCCATGGTAGTGTCGCCATTCCTTGAGTGCCTTGACCACCACAAACAATTCCTTCTCGTGGGCAGGCCACTTCTATTGAGCCTTGTCTAACTTCTTCAAGAAGAATGCTACTAGATGGTTATCTTGCTTCAAAACTGCACCCAATGCAACGTCCGAAGCATCCGTTTCTACCTCAAAGTCCTTACCAAAGTCTGGTAATGCCAACACGGGAGCCTTCCTCAACTTCCCTTTGAGGTGGACGAATGCCGCCTCGCATTCCACTGTCCATACCATCTTCCCTTTTCCCGTTTGGTCCGTTAAAGGTAGGGCTACTCTCAAATAATGTCTGATAAACTTTCGGTAGTAATTGCATAGCCCCAAGAATGCCCTTAGCTCATGTACATTCAATGGTCGCTCCCATTCTTGGATCGCTTGGACCTTCTCCGGGTCCACCTTGAGCCCGTCCTGGCCCACCACATGCCCGAGAAACTTTACCTCTTATTGAGCAAAGTAACATTTGCTCTCTTTAGCATACAGTTTGTGTTCTCTTAGTTTCTCAAACACCTTTGCCAAGTGTTCGACATGCTCCTCTAGTGTCTCGCTATAGATCAGGATGTCATCGATATAGACAACCACGAAGTGATCTAGATAGGGTACAAAGATATCGTTCATCAACGCCGAAAACGTTGCTGGCGCATTGCACAGCCCAAAGGGCATCACCAGAAACTCAAAGCTCCCATACCTGATTCGACAGATTGTCTTCTTAACATCTTTCTCTGCTACCCTAATCTGGTAGTATCTTGAGTTTAGGTCAATCCTCAAGAAGTATTTTGCCTTTCCTAACCTATTGAACAGGTCCTCAATCCTTGGCAAAGGGTACTTGTTCTTTTTGTATACTTGATGAGCAATTGGTAGTCTATGCACATGTGCATAGATCCATCTTTCTTTATCACAAATAACACTGGCACCCCATATGGTGACTTGCTCAACCTAACATACCCTTTGTCCACCAACTCCTTTAGTTGGCACTTGAGCTCCTTGAGTTTTTTTTGTTCAAATGATAGGGGGGACAAACCACCGCTTTAGCACCCTCGACCAGTTCAATCTTATGTTCTATCGGTCGTGCGGGGGGCAACCCCGTTGGTAACTCCTCTAGCATGGTATCCTGGAATTGGTCCAACACCCACTAGATCACTAAAGGTACTTCTTCCGTTCTTGTCTTTTTGTCACTCTTCACCGAGAGTAAGCACAAAAATGCTGCCTTAGTTTCTTTAGTGAGTTGTCCTCTCGTGGACACCAGGTTTAAGCAAGAATCTTTGGCCTTGCTTTGCCCTACCTTTAGATCCTGGGCCTCCACCCTAAATCTTCTTCCCTGGGCATTCGCCAGTACCACAAGGTTCTTAAGAACCTTGTCCATGTAGGGCTACCACGAACCGATTGAACCAATTCATTCTGAAGATCACGTCAAATCCCACTATGTCCAACACTGTGAAATCCATGTCTACTTTCTATGTCCTTACTTCGACTCTCGCTTATCGAAATACCTCATCGGTGCTTTGGCTACCTTGAACAAACTCTATAGTCGTTGGTTCGCCTAGCCGCTGCACCATTAGTCCAGCTTGCCGGACTATGTCTGCAGCCACAAAATTGTCTGAAGCACCCATGTCAATAAAGATCTTAACAAAGCTACCTCCGAGCTTCCCTCGGAGGGCTAGTAGATGTCGCGAATGACTCTCTACCAAAGTTGCTCGTGTAATGAGTAACTTTGGGTTAGGGACTAGATCACATACCTCATTTAGACTTCACCCAACTTGATGGCCATATTGGCTCTGGCTTTCTTCGGGTAGGGACATTCCCTCAAAAAGTGTCATGCTTTGCCGCAGTTGTAGCATACGTTATTTCCCATGCTGCTATATGACTTGACCTTCTTATCCGTGGGTTTGTCTCTTTTTGCTTGACTCCCCCACGTACTCGCTCGCTGGCCACCAGATTTGCCTTTCCGGAACCCCAAGGACTCATTCTTAGAGAAACTCTTCTTGAATTTCCCTCTACTATACGTTTCCCTTGGTTTGGCCCCTTTGCTAAACATGAACCCCGACCCCGCCGTGTTCCCTTTCGTAGGTTATCGTTGAAATGCACCTTGATGGCCGCATCCAATGCTTCTTTGTAGTTGGTTGGGTTCCAATGCATCACCTCACCACGAGCCCAAGATTGCAAACCTGATATGAAGGCATGGAACGCATCCATATCCCCCATGTCCGTGACAAGTATCCTCTTTGCCATAAACCCATTCACATACTCCTGAATGGTTCTGGTCTGCTTCAGCCTACTCAGCTCGTCCCTTAGATGCAAAGTAGCATTCAGAGGAATGTAAGTCGTGTGGATCCTCGCCTTCATCATTTCCCAAATGGCCACCGGTCCTTCGTTGGCCTTTGTCGTTCTCCACCAAGACTTGGCATTATCTACCAAGTATAGTTTTGCTCATGGGACCTTCTCTGAGCTTGGTAACCACAACACTCGGAAGTAGTCCTCCATATCGTAAAACCAATCCTCCACCACCTTATAGTCATTCACTCCCTTGAAGATTGGTGGGGGCTTTGGTTTGTACTTGGGAACTGCCTGAGGGATTGAGAGAACGACTTGAGAGACAATCCATGGGGTTCAAATATAGAGGGAAAAAACCTATGAATAAAAGTGCACCCCTTTTTCCAATCGGTTAAGAGTCTTAGGATACTTACGATTAAGCGTTTTTGGGTTTGAATAGTACTGAGTTAGGTGACCTCCCGAGAAGTCCAAATTTAAGAGCTTACAATGAGACATTACCTCTTCCACTTTTTATTACACATCCTTCAACTCTACTTCCTGTGGGAGATGGTTCTGTTCCAATGGAAGTTGATATTGTTGCTGCTCGAGTTCAAGGACTAGGACGAAGACGTGGTCGTGGCTGTGATGTCCATTGCTAGACGTGTGATAAAGTTAGTCACACTTATCGACGCTATTAGCATTTTCTACATTGGCAACCTTCATTTCCAGGATGGAGACCTTAGTGTCAACAATATCCTGTTAGTGCTATTGCTATGAAAGGTCTGGACACTAAGATGCATTTGAGAAACAAGGAGTCACATGAGTAATAGAAAGGCTTTGCCCAAATAAAGTAGTGACCCCTCCATCTTTCTTTTAGGAGTATTATCAAAAGGTTCATTCGGCACCATGTACACACGTATGTCCATGGGATGAGGTGGACTTGATTGTGCATGTAAGCACTCTGAAGTTTGAGTTGCAGTCATTGCAAGTGGTGCCAAATCAATTTTTTGACCTCATCCTTGGTATGAATTAGTTGTGGTACAATCATGCCTTGTGTGACTTTAAAGTTTCTCCCCTTTGTCCTATACTTTTTAATATTTCTTCCATTCCTCTCATTTTTGTACCTTTTCATTCCTTTACTTTTACCTCTGCTTCCATCACTTTTGTCTTCCCTTTACTTCCTCCTAAGTTTCTATCTTATTCCTTTCTTTCCTTTTCTGATCCCCCTAATGGTTTTTGTGTTATAGTGGTTGACCTACTTATAAAGGAGTATGTCGATCTCTTTGAATTTAACCTATCCTCTGGGATTAAGATTGCAACACATCATCCTATTCTAACTAGGGATGCTTGACTAATCAAAGTTCTTTTTTATCATCGGTCACCTAAAGACATCAAAATTTTACATGTAAACATTATAGAAATGTTGGAAAAGGGAGTTATTTGGAAGTTGTAGAGTCCTTGAACATATGAACCTTATCTTGTGATAAAGTTTAATAGAAGTATTCATTTCTACATCAACTATCATCTATTAAACAAAGTGACGATCCTAGATGTATACCTTCTTCATCATACTGCTGATCTCTTGGATCGTCTAAAGAGAAGTTGTTAGTTCACCAAATTAAATTTTACTTCTAGGTACTAACAAGTACCAATGGCTAAAGAAAATATTCTTAAGACTGCTTTTCGTACACCATTTGGTTTGTATGAGTTCTTAGTGATGTTGTTTGGTTTGAACAATGCTCTAACAACTTTTTAGCTATAAACAACCAAAGAAAACGACTTGAGAAATGATCCATAGGATTCAAATATACAAGGAAAGGTAAGAGTGCACCCCCTTTTTCAATTGGTTAAGGGTCTTAGGATATTTGGGGTTAAGCATCCTTGGGTTTGAATAGTATTGAGTTGGGTGACTTCTCAGGAAGTCCAAACTCAAGAGTTTACATTTAGTATTAAAGGGGTCTCGAGTTCGACTCTGTTAGTTGGCTAGGGGAATCACACCACAAATTGATGGACATCTGGCTGGTCCAATTTGCTCCTACTGGGCTTAACTCGAGGGGTAGGGTGTCAAGAGAGCGGGGCTCTTGGGAAACCAGCGACTCTCAGTTTCCATTCACGAGGGCGTGAACTTGCAGGGAAGCGTGGTGGATTATAAACAACCAAAAAGAATGACTTGAGAGGCAATCCATAGGGTTCAAATATACAGGAAAAGGGCGTGAACTTGCAAGGAAGCGTGGTGGATTGTAAGAACAATTTGAGAGACAATTTATAGAGTTCAAATATAAAGGGAAGGGGCCCATAAACAAGAGTGCACCCCCTTTTTCCAATTGGTTAAGGGTCTTGGGATATTTAGGGTTAAGCGTCATTGGGTTTGAATAGTACTAGGCTGGATGACCTCTCGGGAAGTTCAAACTCAAGAGCTTACACTAGCGGATGATGGACAAAGTTCTTTGTGATATGCCAAAGGTGATACTTGACTTCATTGATGACGCCTTGATCAATTTAGAGGGGACATGGGAGAAACACATCCGTGATGTTCTAAGTGTTAAATCGGCTACAGGAAGTTGATTTAGAGGTGAAATGGTTGAAATGTGTGTTTAGATCCAAGGACACAACTTATTTCGGGTACTATATTTCTCATAGGTTTGCAAGTTGATCCTAAAAAATTTATCTCTGTTCTAAGGTTCCCTACTCCGAAATGTGTGAATGATATGTAGTGCTTCTTGGGAAAGGTGCAATATCTCAGTTATTTTGTTGATCATCTTTTTTATTGCACTACACCGTTGTAAGTGTTACTAAAGTTGTCAACATCATTTTTCATCTAGTCTATATACTATGAGTAGGTGCTTATGGATCTCAAAGAGCTATTAATGACTCCTCCAATTTTAGCATGTCCTGACTATATTTAACCTTTCATTTTGCGCATGGATGCTTCTTATATCAGTTTTGGAAGTGTGTTGATGCAAAAGAGCCCGAGTGTGCTTAATCAACGCTATCCCATTGCATATATCAACATACATTACAACTAGTAGAGGTGAACTACTCCACAACAGAGAAGGAGTGTTTAGTAACAATTTGGGGTTTCAAGAAATTTTATGCATATCTACATGGTTCTTAAATGTTATTAAAAGGTGATCATTGTAAGCCACAAATTTTTCTTTTCTAATTTGCCAGTTTACCTCGTCTATCCGACCAACACTGCCTTGGCTTGTGCTAAGTTCCTTCGCCAAGGTTCCCGCCTATTGTACCAGCTCCTACTTGGTTTCAGCTACTCACTACACGAGTAACGGAGCATTAGCTATCCATCCACAAATTCCCAAATCTCTCCCAATCCCCCTCCCCAAGTTAGACTAGACTTAAGGTTCGGCTACACTCCCCGCAGGCACAAGCAGCCAAGCACACCAAGCCTCCATGTTCCTAACACCCCTTGGTACAACAAGACTTGATTATGGGACCCTCTAAATCCCAAGCCTTGGGTGCAACACTTGCTTTGGGACATCGGGGCGAAACACCGTGGCCTAATGGCCTGGTATGGGTACCTCTACCCCCCAACTTCCATCCCGAAGGGAAGGCCCAAGCCCCTAGGAAGGGCAAGGACCAATAAGCCATAAGGTACTCAAGTGGGGCACCACTCCACATGAGCCGGGAGCACCGCCGTCAGTTTCCCTTTCGGGAGTGGGAGCTGCTCTTGAGCACTTCCCTGGGTGGCCCCTCCGGCACCACCCAAGCCCATGCTCACTCCCACCCAAGGCCCCTCGGCCCCAGTCTCAACCTCAAGTCAGTTTGGAAGCACCACTGGAGAGTTCCTTCAAGACTGGTTCCCGGACCTCACTATCCCTACTATACTTTTGGAACCCCCTGCAGCCCCCCCCCCGCCCCCCCCCTTAGGGGATGCACGCTTTGGGCTTTCACCCCTTGACCCGTATTAGTATTTGGACTTAGTCTAAAATTCGATCTCGGACTCGATCTCGGATCTGACTTCGGACTCGGTCTTGGACTCGATCTCGGACTCGATCTCGGACCTGATCTGGGACTTGACTTTGGACTCGACCTCAGACTCGGTCTCGGACCCGATTTGGATCTCAGACTTTGTCTTGAACTCGGTCTCGAACTCGGTCTCCGATTCGGCCTCGAACTTGATCCCAGACTCTATCTCGAACTCGGTCTCAGAGTCGGTCTTGGACTCGATCTTCAACTCGGTCCCATCTGATGAACTCTTCGTCATTTCGGTCATGCTTTTGGGGATCCTTTAGCCTACGACACCTCAAGGAGTCGGTTCCTTACAATCATATTGTATTTACTTCATTATTGAAATGGAAGAACTATTGTTCGGTGGACTTTAAAGTTTCAGATATATGATTTTGATGTTGTTCATCACCCGAGGAGTTCTATAGCTGATGTTAATGCCCTTTCTTGAGCTCTTCTTCCTTCATCACTCTCTTTTTATGTTTCTGATGACCTTATTATTTCAGCATTTATGGATTTTTTGGATGAAGATTCCGTGCCATTGGCGGTTGTGGTACTTGATATTCAATGTCCATAAGATACAGAGTAGGATTTACTTTCTTTTGAAGCTCAAAAGATTGAGCTATAGATTTGAAGGTTTATGATGGGTTTGAAAATACTACATCACTTGCTAATGATTTGCCATTTCGGCATTTACATTCTTAATATCTCCTTGAGGATGGTTTTGTTTATTTTGTAAGGATGGAACTTAATGATCATATACAGTTGGTGGTGCTTTTAATCTTTATTCCACGTTTTTCCATGCTTATCATGATTCTCCTATTCTAGGTAGGTATATATTCGAGACATTTTTGTGTGACCAAGAAGTTGTGCAAGTTTTTTTATTAGCTGGAGGTGCAATATGATGTTATCTAATATGTGCATAACTATGTTTGGTGCCAAGCTTATAATACTCCCTCTCATGGTGTGAAGGGACAGTTAGAGTCAATTGCAATTTCTTGTCCGTTTGAGTTAGTGGTGTTTGATTTGATGGGACTTTTTCTATAATTAACTATTCGCAATGAGTATGTCATTATTGCTTTTGACTATTTGACTTGTTAGATGGAAGTCGATGCTTTTGCTAATGTATTTGTAACTACTATTAGATACTTCTTCCTCAATCAATTAATGTTCTAGCATTCTTGTCTAGAGTGGATTCTTTCAAATAATGGTCTTGCATTTATGGCTGAGTCATTTTATATTTTGATATCTCAGTTGGGGATATGCCACACTTTTACGAGTGCTTATCATCCATAGTCAAATGGTTTAGCTCGCTCAGAACTTCAAAGGGATGATTGTGAAGTATGTGAACTTTCAACATTCAAATTAAAATGGTTATTTGCCATCTCTTCGGTATGCATATATCACATGGGTGTAGAGACTTGTTGGTGCATCACTATATAAACTTTTATATGGTCATGATCTAATACTATCAATAAACTTGGGTTTACCTTCGCGATTGTCGCGGGCTACTAATGCTAGGTTGTAGGATCAATATTTAATAAACATTCTTCCACTTGTTCGAACAAAGTTTGCTAAACATTTGGGCCACATACAAGTGGGATAACAATGACACTACAACTCCCATCATCATCCACATATGGAGTATAAAGTGGATGACTTAGTGTTAGTTCGTTTTCCCCATTTTACGACATATGGTTTATCCAAGGGGTTCTTTGCTCAATGGAAAGGTCTATATCGGGTGTTGCGGCAAATTGGACTACAAGTTTATAAGGTTTAACATGATATTTAGCAAACTAATCCTTAAGAAATTATGCATGTACAGTGGCTGAAATGCTTTATACAAAGGGATTAGGAACAATTAGCACCACTTATAGATCCATTGATGCCTCCTACAAATCTTAGCCCATCTATGAGAGAATTTTGATAGTCTTCCATCATTCCAAAAAGAGAGGATGATATAAGGTCCAAGTGTAAAATTATAATGCTATATACTAATATTAGGGTAATGGGATTTTGGTAGCTATTGGATTGATTTCAATTTATACCATTTGCTCCTGTATATAAGTTAGTGTTTTTGGGTTGATTAATATACATATTTCTGTATTCCATTTCTATATTCCATGCATTCAAAGCCTTAGTTATTTATAATATACCTCTTTATTACAAAAATATATAACATATTTTATTAAGCAGTAATATATAAAAATATTTTCCTAACTACAATATAGTTTATGAGCACTAATTCTATGGAAAAGATACAATAGGTATAAAATTTATATTTATAAAAAACTTTAATAATTATTTCTATTATTGGATTGGGTAGTAATATTTTAATTCTCTTAAACTTTTATTATTCTATATTCAAGGTAAATGCATATTTAATAAAAATATTTATAATAGCTAAATTATTAATAAATAATAATAATAATAATTCTCTTGCTTTTTATAATAAAATATTAATATAAGTTTATACTATGTAAAAAATTATTTAAATACAACATCTAATTAATATTAGAAATTTTATTTTAACTTTTTCCTAGTTCAGGTAGTTTTTTAAAAAAATTCATATTTCCAAATAAACTTTGTATCTATTTTTTTAATAATAAATATTTATTCTCACTTATATTAACATTCATATTATTAAGTTTACAATAGAAAAACTTTTCAAGAGTTATATAAATTTAAAAAATAATCCACATAGATTGTATTGAATGAAATCTTAGTTATTTTGAATTAATTTTGCTAATTATATTTAAAATTATAAGTTTTAAATATTTATATTTTATTTTATTAAATCATTCAATTTGGGACTATAGTACTTTTAGCAATGGTTCTACTATAAAAGTCTTCCAAAATTCTTATATATAACAATTACCGTAAATTAATCAAACAAATACTTACATCATCTCCAGGGTTTTCATGGAAGAACTTCAGCCGAACTCAAGGATTTGCAACAAAAGCAAGAAAAGTTGTACCATGCACCATGGATGTTGCCATCAACTAAATTTGACTATTCAATTACAAATATATAATATTGAGCACTATTGCTCCAAAGTGGAAGAAGGAAAAAGGTATTACTCTACCATGAAGATAAATGAAAAGGAAAAAACAAAATAGAAGAAATTGAGAAAAAACATAAGAAAAAAGAGATCTAGATAATGCAAAAGCTAAATCTAAACCAAAATCCCAAATCCCAACACTCCTTAGGAACAATCAAAGTTGCCCCTTATCTCCACTAATGTAAATGCATGGAATATAGAAATGGAATATAAAAATGTACATATTAATTAACCCAAAAACCTTAGGTTATATATAAGAGCAAATGGTCTAGATTAAAATCAATCTAACGGCTACCAAAATCCCATTAGTATATGGCATCATAGCCATACACTTGAACCTCACAAGGCTTCATTTAAAAAAATAATATATACTCCTATTATAAAGTTGATTAATTTATTTGCATTAATAATTGGAGATTTGATCATACCTAGTGTTGGGTTACATATGTTTCAATGATATCTAAACAGGCTATTATATAGAATATACTATAACAATCAATTTCTAAAAGTTAATTTTGACCTAAAATTTTCTAAGATTATATTATTATATAAAACAGATTTTATGAAAATCTCTAACCATAATTAACTCTATAATAGTAACTGTATCTGTACTATATAATTGAATTAGCTATTAGAACAATGGTGTAAATTATAAATTCAAAATCAAATTCAATTTAAAATATTTTAAATTGGCTGTCTTTAATAAGCCATAAAAAAATATGTTGCATATAGGAAGAAAATCTCTTTATATTTTTTTTTTTATCATAAGATTACACTACTAATAAAGGAGAGCTCTTTCAATTAGTTAAAACTTTTGTACTTTTAAATTCAAGAAACACAGATAAAAGTAAGTATATACTTTTTTCTGTAGATTTAACTAAAAATTTGTTAAACAGAATTTCCAGCAAATCATAGTGAAACTTGTCCAATTAGTAGCCTCTCCATCCTCAATATCATTCTCTCTCATCACAGACTTCTTTGGACAGTGTTTCAAGAGCTGCTGGATACTTTTGCATCAAGAATCACCTCATGGGTACAACTTGTCATTGGTTAGATTATCGTGCATTGCCACCTACTGTTAGAGTTTGGCCAGCACCCAGCACCCAGTGTCCCAATTTCTGCACCCATGAATTCACCTAGTAGAGAAAGTAAAACACTTACCATCCTGATGACTATGTGGATCTGCCACATTAAGGAGTAGGTGAGCCGTGAATGCCTCATCCACTGCCAGCAGCCAAGAAACTACATGAAGTTCTTCAATGTGATAACCAACATAATCCTCTCAGCACTGGGCATGACAATAGGAGTGCCAAAGGGGATGGTTAAGACCCTAGACACAGCATACACATACAGCTGCTATTGTGCAAGATCATCGAGACATTGGAAGAAACACACTTCTGCCAGGAGAGCTGGTGGAATCCCTTCCTCTACCCACCATCCAATCGCAAGCCAAGCTTTGTATACCAGGCACGTGGTGCTGTGACCCACTGAAGTTCTGGATGTCAAGCTGAGTCGGCCAAAAGCCTAAGCATAGAAGAGCCATAAGAAGCTGCTGGATCCCATCACACTCTAGCATCATATTTGATTCTATAACATCGATCCATTTAGGAGACGTCCCTTGACCTTGTCATCATGCACCTGTCGCGTCACCTATACCTCCCCCACGAGCATCACGCTCCACTCGTCCAGTGTTGCATTCCAATGAGACTATAAACCAGATCTCCAGCGCTGTGCCTTCCCATGGGGGCTGTGAATCACCGCGACCACACCTTCTTGGTCCCTCCAGTCCCTCGTCCCCCCCATACTGAAGGCTTCACCTAGGCCATTTCCTCCACAGTAACTACGGAAAGGAGGTTCAACACACCTTGATGCATACCCGGCTCAAACACATTGAGTCGACACTTTGTCTTTTCTTTCCACCACTCCCACAAGTTGCTCCACCGTCCGAAAGCCTCCTCCAGAACGTACAGCAATTCCCCCTACCCAGAGTGTACTCTCCCTCTCTAAACAAGGCATTGAAAAATAGAGGCTGGTTCAGCCAGTCCTCAGCTCTGCTAGGAATAACCTAGCCCACAGGAAAGGATTTCCACACCTTCTCTCAAGGGAAGGGACTTTGGGTCCTTCAGTGAAGAGCCAATTGTGTGTCCTCCACCCAGGGTTTTGCTTGGGATGTATGGTGAGAAGACTCTGCTCTAACAAGAGCTTCCATTGTTGGCTGCAAAAAGATCCTTCTAATGCATAGCCTTTGGCATATCATTGGGATTTACAGCACCAAACAGCGTCAATCCAGTGCGCAAGCAAGCTGCTCATTCTTCAATGATCTAAGCTATTACATACCTGGTCACGTGTGTACCACGAACATCGCCGCGTTTGATCTGCCCAAGCTCCTCGGTGCTGGTCAACAACCGCCTCCTGTTGGAAACTTCGCGGCTGGGGACCTGCGGTAAAATGCAGCAAACAAACAGGTGTCGCTCACACCTTCACCCCCAGCCCAACTTCGCCAAAATATTTCGAAACAACACGCGGTAAGAAACTGATATTTACTGCCGAATTGACTAAGTATTATTACTATTTTATTTGGCACCATGTGAGGACCCGTAACTCGTGACACATGCCTCTCCAATGGCTCTCACTAATTATTAAAAATCATAAACAGGCAGGATCTTGTTCACTAGATAATGCATTACACAGGTTTGAAAGGACTCTGTTTCTTTCTCTGCCTGGCACCTGCTGGAGATACAGAGTGCTTTCAAACCCAGGCACACACTAGAGAAGATAAGCTGTTGAATCTTCTGCTAAGTCATCCATTCCATAGAGTTCCAGCGCCTTGCACCTCAGAAATGAATACAGTACATTCCACAACACAAGTTCTTCAAGTAACCATTCTTCCAGGAGACATGAGTGACTCCCTTTGCCGCTCTTCACCTTGATTCCTGTGAGCCAATGGTGGGATGATTCACAAAACACACAACACACAAAGGGAAGTTTCGAAGTAAACTACAAGTGTGCTTTTTATTGAGATTGAGAGCTCAATGTCCAACTAAATGTTGAAGTGAGAACTCCCGAAAGAAGAAAGCAAACCAATCTAGCAAGGAACACAGGGCTGAGTGCACTTGCACTGCCTCATGTGGCATACACCATGGTTGCACTTCTGGCACTTGCCGCTGTCATAGTGGCACTTCCTGCAGTAGTCATCACAGCGGCGGTCTCCACCCTTGAGGCACGTGAGCGTGTGCTCCACACAGCCGTGCGCCGCATCCGTCCCGCTCAGGCTACTCGCCACCACCAGCAACACGAACACGAAGCAAAAGAACGAGACCTTGGCCATTGCGATCGAATCAATGGAACTCTAGAACAGAACAGAAAAGAACTTCACCGAAACTTATGTGCTGAACTCAGTGCAGATCTTGCTCGTTTATATAGTGGTGGTTTCAGGATTCGGGATGGACTGCTGAGTAATGACCTTTGTTTAAACATGTAAACGATGCAGGGCATGGCTGGTTCGGGGCGGATCGACACGTTGGTATCGTGGTAGCTGTACGCAGTGGCTGCCTGCTGCGTTCGGCCGCCGACAGTGCGGCTTTTGGAGATAAGTCAAAAAAGTGTTATGTTGAAAATACATGGTGGCACCTCTTCTGTGGATAGTGCTGCAAATAGTGGAAGTGATATGTCCAGGAATCTCCAATTTTTTCTAAACTGGAAATTTCTAGGTGGATGTTGTGTGTCGGTAGCCTGGAATGGAGGGCGTTCCGAGAGTCGAACTCGGGACCCCATACTCGCAGAAAATGCGTTCGTACAATGTATTTGTACATTTAGTTGTTGCCTGTGTCGGTAGGCTACAGTGTGCTGTACGCGCTGCAAAAGGTGCCGCCATGCTGCGAGAAAGGAACACGAGGCAAAGCCGCCACTCGGGGGATTCGAACCCCCGACCACAACCTTTAGAGTGAAATGCAGTTCATAAACCTCGCGACTATGTCACGAAGAGGTTGTACGACTCTCGAGATCATAAACAAAGCGGGTAGAGGGAATCGAATGTGCAACTTACCACATGCCACCTTATTTGCTAGGCATATATATCCAGAAGCGGCAGATGTGAGTAGTAGGCTCTCAAGGCCCAAAGGATCTAATGAAACTCTATAACCTGATCTTTTCTCCTCCTCCTGATGATGCAGATCAACGTGAAAGGTCTACCCATTTGTTTACAGAAGGGGTAGAGTTTCCAACAAGCAGATACTCCCTTTGTCACTGCGGAACAACCAGTAATTCAAGTTTTCAGTCTGGATCCCTTGGAGCTCTATTCAGTGGTTATGATCGACAAGGATGCTTCCAAACTCCCAGACTTTGACACCTTATGTCCACTACTGGTCCAACTCAGGAGATCGACTAAATGCTAGAGGCCTGCTCCACATCCTCCAGTATGGTAGAGTGGCTCAAGCAGACTTATCAACTTGGGGATACTTCGCGAAGCTTTTACTGCGTTCCAAAGCTCTTTCCACGGCAAGAGGCAGCAGTGTTCCAAGTATCTCTTCCATCCCTCAAACGCTGCCTGGACCAGATTTTACGATACTTACAGGGCTACCTCGAGCAAGCTTGTCAGTGTCCAATTGAGAGTGCTGCCCAATTTCCAGGACTATCTCGTGGAGCCCAAAGTTTATCCAGCGTGTTCTCCAAAGCTAGACTCCACTGAGCCTTTCTCGAGGGTGTTCTACAGCTGCAATTGTGATTCTTCAAGCGTAAGTCCAGAACAATGCCATGGGGACTTCAGATCCCGCTATCCTAGGAAACTGGCTTGCACAAAAGTCAGGAAAGAAGGAATGATTTTGGAAGTCAAATTCACCTTCTCTACATTATCGACTAGAAATTTCCAGAAAGAAGGTAAATATTACTTTTGGATCTTACAAAAAGGATTTTTCAAGTGTATCATTAGCACCATTTCACATTTAGCGACGATGAAATAAGTAGCATTGGACTTCGAATCAAGAGCTCGAGCATTATACAGTGTATAGGATATTACAAAATCTCGTGTTGTTGAACTATTGGTTGAGCTGCTCTAGCATTGCAACCACATCCTTGATGCTCGGACGCTGACTGGGGTTGTATGCTGTGCACAGAAGACCCACCTGCACCAAGTTCTGAATCTCTACACCATGATCAGTATCAACAAGAGCCAATGCTGGATCAAGCACTTGGCAGAGATCCTCTCTTCCTTCATCTAGAATCCACTCACGCAGAGTCTGGCCCCTCACTCGGAGACACTCACTGCTTGGAGCCACACCTGTTAGGAGCTCCAAAAGCACCACTCCATAGCTGTAGACATCGCCTTTGGTGGAAACTCGGTACGAAGTTCCATACTCTGTGCAGCAAAACAGGGACAGCAAAAGTTGAGCGACCTGGACCAATCTGAGAGAGACAGACAGTACCTGGTGGAGCATAGCCAATGGTTCCTTTGAAAGCACTCACAGAAGTTTCACCATTCTCACCATGGACCAACTTGGAAAGGCCAAAGTCTGCAACGTGGGGACTTAAGCCTGCATCTAAAAGAACATTTCCTGGCTTCAAGTCGCAGTGAATAACCGGGTCTTTGAGCTGGTTGTGCATGTAATACAGTCCCTGTGCAATACCTTCAGCTATCGTAAGTCTTATTTTCCAATCCAATCGGTGGCTATTTCTCGCTGCAAAGCTGGCCAGCGATCCGTTAGGCATGAACTCCAGGACGAGAGCTTTGACCTCCCACGTCCAGCAGTAACCCAGGACTTTGACGAGGTTCCTGTGCTTCAGCACATCCAGCATGTTGACTTCGGAAACAAAGCTCTTCAAGTCAACGCAGCTAGAACTCAGCACTTTGACTGCGACTGTCTCGCCGTTGAGTGCGTTGGTTCCCTTGTAGACCTTGCTGAATCCGCCTGCTCCCAGAAGGTTCGCCTCGCTGAAGCAATCAGTCATTGCTGACAGCTCAGAGGCCGTGTAGGCTTTGAGACCTGCAGGAGAAAAAGTCATTCTAGGACTTCTGCTGCCAGTGACTTCAAGTTGCTTGATCCTCCAGCGATCCAAGAGGAACCACCAACCCAAAGCTGCCACTAGAATGAAAATTGCAGCAGAAATCACTAATGTCGCACCCACTTTCCCCATAGACCTGTGCTTTGAAGCTGAAGCTGCTGATGACTCGTCCTGGCATGCTTTCTTCACACGCTCGCCGCACAAACCTGGATTCCCACCCAAAGAGCTCAAGTTGAGCTTGAGAAAAACACCTTCCTGCGGGACAGGTCCTTGAAGATTGTTCATGGAGACGTTGAGGGAGCTCAAACCCGACAGAGTTGCCAGCGACTTCGGTATTCTGCCCGTTAAGTTGTTAGAAGAAAGATCCAAAGTCACGAGCGACTTGAGCGTACCAAGTCCTTCGGGTATCTGACCGACCAACCCGTTAGAAGAAAGATCCAAGCTTTGCAGGCCTTTGCAGTCAGAAATGCTGCTTGGAATTTCTCCTGAGAGGGAGTTTGATGCAAGAGATATTGAGAGAACCTTGTCCATGTTCTTGATCCACGACGGGATTGGGCCAGCCAAGGAATTGTGAGACAAATCGAAGCTAACCTGCAAATCGTGCAAATTTCCAAGACCTGCGGGTAAGAGACCTGAGAGCATGTTGTTCGAGAGGTTAAACAGCTGAAGTTTGGTAAGCCTGCCCACGCTCGCGGGAATACTTCCTCGAAACTTATTTTCGTCCAGTCTCAAGCCGGTCAGGCTCTGCATGTCACCAAGCTCTTCCGATAGAAATCCTTCCAACTTGTTATAAGACAGCACGAGCACCTCCAAATGCGAACACCTCCTGAGAGCCGCAAACGGAACCTCCCCTGAGAGATAATTCCCGTGCAAGTAAATCCCCTGGATGCTCGCCAGAGAGGCAAAGCTATCAGGAATGCTGCCGCTGAGCCTGTTGTAAGACATAGCCAAGTGATACAGCTCCGTAAGTGTGCCAAGACTCGATGGAATCGGGCCGCTGAATTCATTCTCGTACAGCTGGAGTTGTTGTAGTCGGACCAAGCTGCCGATTTCTTCAGGAACGTTACCCGAGAAGTGATTATCCCCCAAATCCAGCACCTTGAGCTGCGTACAGTTCGTAAGAGCCGAAGGAAACGGACCCGATAACCGGTTGCTCATCATCCGAAACACTTGAAGTTCCCCGAGAAGAGCAAGCGAAGGTGGTAAGCCTCCAGAGAAGTTATTCATCTGCAGCTCTACATCCACTAGCATGCTGCAGTTCCCAAGCGAAGCCGGCAATTCCCCAGTGAGATTGTTGTCATACAAGGACAAGGTGGTGAGCTTCGTCAATCTCCCCAGTGACTGAGGCAAGCTGCCGGTTAGCCTGTTCGAGTAGAGCAGAAGTTCGCTGAGTTCATCCAGGTGGCCGAGCTCATCGGGAATGGAACCAGTGAGATTGGTCTCGAAAATGGATAAGAAGGCCAACTTCTTCAAGGAGCCGAGCTCGGTCGGTATGCTGCCGGTTAGCCGGTTTTGAGAGAGCTCCACATCTTCAAGCTGGGAGCAATTTGACAAAACCGGTGGTATGGATCCTTCCAGCTCGTTGGCGTAGAGGTAGAGAAGTCTCAACCTTCGAAGCTGGCCAAATGAAGGTGGTATGCTTCCGCTCAACTTGTTGGAGTATAGTATGAGTTCTTCCAGTCGTGTGAGGCCCCCAATCTGTTCTGGAATCCTTCCCGTTAGCCTGTTTTCGAAGAGGTACAAGCTCTGAAGCATTTCCAGACGGCCCAGCGCTTCAGGGATACTTCCTGTCAATCCATTCTTGGCGAGCTCTAAATCTGTGAGCAATGAGCAGTTCCCGAGCGAAGGTGGTATTGAGCCGTGCAGCAGATTCTCGTGGAGATGGAGGCCCCGAAGGCGATGAAGGTTGCCGAGCGAATGAGGGATGGCTCCTGTGAGTAGGTTGGAAGCTAGAAACAGCCCCTGGAGCGATGTGCAGTTGCCGAGCTCGGAAGGAATGCTTCCCGATAAATTGTTGGTCTGCAAATCCAACACAGCCAAGTGCCTCAGCGCGGCGATCTGCGGCGATATGGCGCCCTCCAGACCCAAGCCGGAAAGATTGAGAGCGCGAACTCGGCCGTGCCTGCATGCGATTCCAGGCCAGCCGCAAACTGGGCTCCTCCGCAAAGCCCACTTGTCCAGAAGACCGGATGGATCCGCTTTGATGCATTTTCTAAACTCCAACAGTACCTGGACCTCCTCACCGTTGCTGCTGTTTCCGTTCTCGATGGCATCTTGTTGTTGTGCAGCCGAAGAGAGGATCAAGCCTGCAAGCAGCAACAGAACCAGAAACACAGAACGAGCCATCAAGATCAAAACCTGAGGCCAACTAAGCATTTTGCTTACCAGCCTCGCTGCTCCTTACTCCCCGCAGTCGCCTTCCAAGAAGAACAGCCGGAGAAAAGTAGAAGAATATGATGAAACCGAGTATTGACCATAGAAGGTTAGGAAAACCAAAAAGAGGAGTTCCATTCCTGCTTGTAAAGCAGCTCCTGTGGCCAAACAGACAAGGCATCTGACTGTGTTTGACTCCCACAAGGTGTGATCTAGAAGTGACATACCTCCAACAGCAGTGTAAGTTACTCTTTTGTGCCGGCTTCCGACCTGCGTGTTGGCAAATAAGTTTCCACAAACGTATTGAATGAGAGTTGGAGTGCGCAAATGCATATTTTCCATGACTGCAACACCACAGATAAATCCGCAAAATTGATCCCTGAAAAGAGACGAATAGCAGCGACAAAAAAACAGCAATTCGAAATTGCAAAATACCATGAAATATTCGCGCGGTGGCGGCCAACTCAGCCGGAGAGGTTGTGCCAGCAGAGCTTTTTGGCAAAGTGGAAAACTGCTCGACGCAAAATGCCGAGTTCGTGATGCAAGTCACTAGCAGCCAACAAAGCAACTTAGAATGTAGTGTTCAAGAAAAATAGACAATGGCCAACCATAAGTAGCTTACCAAGTGGTCTTCATGGAAACTCTTTACATGTCGACGCTGAGGAGAGCCTCAGGAGCACTTGTCTTCGTCTATATATTATTCTACTCTGCCGCAGTTTGGTTCCAGGAAGGGAGGACTAAAGTTTTGATCACCTGGAACAAGCGGAGCAGCTTCAATCTGATCAGTGGAAGAAAAGAAGGTGATTCCATCAGAACTTCTCATAGTCCACTACCTGCACAAAATGAGCATCATCAATGTAAGAGTCGGATTGAGCAGCATCGTTACAGGAAAAAGCCCTGGGAATACGTACCATCGGAGTACCTCATCGCCAGGCTTCGTTCTTACGACGAGTTCCATGCTCGCTGCACCAGAGGTTATCTCCAGACTTGGTTCAACTCCACAGCCGCGAAGAACAGCGATTACAAGTTCATCCTTTGGCTGAACTATAGTGGCCTCGGGAACAAGATGGTGTCGATTGCTGCGGCTTTCCTCTACGCCTTGCTCACCCGTCGAGTTTTGTTAATTGACCCAGGGAAAGACATGGACGAGCTCTTCTGCGAGCCATTTCCTCGGAGTTCATGGTTTGCTCCCCGGGACTTTCCGTTCCAGTTTGTCGAGAGTGACAAGTTTAAGCTCAAGTTTGAAAAATGCGAAGCCGGTGCTAACTTTGCAAGGTACGGTTACATCGAGATAATGGACGGAGTCGCTGATATCGGCGACAAATTCTTCTGCGGGAAACAACAGCAAATCATCAGCGACCAGATTGCATGGTTGTCGATCAGAGCAAACCTGTATTTTGTCCCAAGCTTGTACTACGTTCCAAAATTCAGAACCGAGCTAGACAAGCTCTTTCCACGGCAAGAGGCGGTGTTCCACCACTTAGCGAAGCATCTCTTCCATCCCTCTAACGAAGTCTGGGGTAGAGTGACGAGATTTTACGATGCTTATATGGCTGGCTCGAGCAAGCTTGTCGGCGTCCAACTAAGAATGCTGCCTGATCTCGAATATAGCTTGGGTGGATTCCATGCAAGAGAGAGGTTCTCAGCCGCAATGATCCAGTGTCTCCACCAAAGCAATGTGCTTCCCAAAGTAGTACCACCATACTCGACGTCGCCAAGAGATTGTAGAGCTTGTGGATCCTCCAGAGACATCATAGGTGTTGTTGTGACATCGCTGGACGAAGATTACTCCGATGATCTTAAAGAAGTTTATCTCAACTCTCCAACAATCGATGGTTCTTTGATCCGAGTTTTTGCACCGAGTAACGAGCGATGGCAGCAGACTAACGACCTCAAGCACGACGAGAAGGCCCTGGCCGAGATTTTCCTGCTCTCGTTGTGTGACGAGCTGGTTACGAGCCCCGGTTCCACGTTTGGATACGTTGCTCAAAGCCTGGGTGGACTCAAGCCGTGGCTCTTAAATGAAAGGAACTGCTCCAGGTTGGATTCCATAGAGCCTTGCTTCCACGCGAGAGTTTTTTACGGCTGTGATTGTGAATCGCTCAACCCTGCGAAGGCCGTCCAAAACAATATCCAAAGCTGCCCGGACTTAACGTGGGGAATTCAGCTCGTCCCACCTCGTTTTTGATCTCAACAAAATGGCACGAGAAAACGATATGCCGGGAGCCTGTAAAAATTGCACCATAATGAAAAAACACAATAGGAAAACAAGGAAAGAACCTTAAAGTCGATCATTCACCTAAGCTCAAGATGTCTCAGATGGATAAACGCTCCACGAATAAGTTGTTTTTGGAGAAATAAATGTTCCAGAGGTGTACAAGTTTAGTCACAAAAGCATTTTTTTTCTGCCAGACATCGGTAACTGTTGGCGATCGACTCCACGCATGTTTCTATATCCGCCCAAAACAAAGTCCAGAGTACTTTGCAGGCTCCCGAAACAAATCTACAACGTACCAGTGGCAGCACGAAGTTCCCAGATTGTTTTTTGGAGCCACGGCCGTGCTCTTTTCAAGGATCTGCAGTGAACCTGCGCATTTTCAATCTGAAATTGTACTCCCGACCTACAATTTACGTAACAAAAATCATTCATTACAAACATTGCAACTGAGAGAAGGAGAATTTCAGAAGCACGCTCTCAAAAGTCCGTTCTAACGCGTGCCTATGGCAAGAATGCGAGTGATTCTAGCTTGAGAGTATGCTAGTTATGGGAGGCAGGACTAGAAAGCTTCCAAGATCAAGCTCAGGACGACGTAATCCAGAAAAATTCCAAGATCAAGCGCGACGTAATCCAGCCAGGGACAAGGAAGAGTACCTGAGAGCGCGATGCCGCCATGGCCTTGCCCCATTTGCAACCCTAGGAAGATCTAGGCGCCAAAAAATCATTTTCAAGCTACGCAGCAGAAATTTTAGTACATGGGAGTCACAAGTTCGAATCCGTGCCCCATGTTGCCTTGGAAATTTAAAGGAGTGATCAGTTTGTTTTATTTGAGGGTCCCTCTTCTTCCAGGCAGTTCGAACCTGGGATCGGGATCGGCTCTACAAGACTATCCCTCAGGTCCCTGGGCTGGCCAGTCTATCCAGGGTTGATCACTTGAAAGATATTGCGTCTCTCTTCCACATAAGGAGCCGAATAAATGTAGTTTGGTAAGAATGGAGATGCCGGGTATCGATCCCGCATAGCGCTCTACCGTCTGAGCTACATCCCCTTTTCCAAGGGTATGAAAAGCACAAGAAGAAACTAGCAACTCGTGACAATTCTTTTGACAAAGAATCCATAGCTTAGATTGTAGTGTTTAATGGACTTTGCTAGATGAAGCAAGTTACCAGGTAGAAACTTCGCCCAATGTCAACAGCTTTAGAGGCGGCAACCATCGTCCTCTTCTTCCTGGCAGTAGTTTGGTTCCAGCAAGAGAAGATTAAGTTTTTCATCTCCAGGGACCAAAGAAGCAACCACAGTGCTACGAACGATGCAAGTTCTTCTCGAGCAAACTTTTATAATCTGCTGCCTGCACGAGAAGACCATGGTAAATGCAAGAGCCGGTTTGAGCAGCATCGCTACGGTAAGAGAGGCTGGGAATGCGTACCATTGGAGTATCTCATTGACAGGTTTCGTTCTTACGAGGAGTTCCCTGCTCGCTGCACGAGAGATAATCCCCAGACTTGGTTTAACTCGAGCACGGCCACGGAGAACAGTGATTGCAAGTTCATCCTCTGGCTGGATAACAGCAGCCTCGGGAACAAGATGGTGTCGATCGCTGCACCTTTTCTCTACGCCTTGCTCACCCGTCGAGTTTTGTTGGCGAAGACATGGAGGCGCTCTTCTGCGAGCCGTTTCCTCGGAGTCCCTGGTTTGCTCCCGGTATGTTCCTCTCGAGTTCCTCAGGAGTGACGAGTTTAGGATCGGCTTTGATAAGTGTCACCCTGGTTTGTGCAGCACGCATGAGCCCCACAAAGAGTATGCTCAAATTGAAACATCCTAAGAGCGGAAATGTCTAACTTACCAATGGCACCATTTCAAGTAACCTTGAGCTTGGTGATTCATGATAGTGATGGCTGGTTTCTTCTTAGAAAGGATCCATCCTTCCTGGAAATTCAAGATCTAGAGCTTAAAATTTGAATAAGCGGGAAACAAAACAATTCAAATGCCTCCATTCTAAATCATGAAAGTTGGGAGACCAACGTGGTGTAGGTTTCCTTGAATGTCAGTGCTCCTTGGAACGTATTTGAATACTTGGATGGATGATCTCAGATTTTAAGGCACAAGCTAGATTATTATTATTTATATAATTATTATTTTTACTATTAATAATAGATATGAGGGCCAAGTGTACAGCTACAATGCTGTATACTAATATTAGCGTAGTGGGATTTTGGTAGCCGTTAGATTAATTTCAATCCAGACCACTCGCTCCTGTATATAAGCTAGGGTTTTTGGGCTAATTGAGATGCACATTTCTGTATTCCCTTTTCCATATTCCAAGCACTCACATTGGTGGAGGTGAGGGGCACTTTTGATTGTCCTTGAGGAGTGCTTGAATTTGGGATTTTAGTTTAGATCTAGCTTTTTGCATTATTTAGATCTCCCATTTCCTTCTTGTTTTTGTCGTTTCTCTTCATTTGCTCTTTCTTCGTCCGTCTTCATGGCGAATCAGCAATCTCCTCCTTTGACTCTAGAGCAGCAATTGGTCCAATTGCTTGATGCTATGCGCTTGCAATTGAACAACCAAACTCAATTGATGGCGGCATTTACGGCACGTGGTCCAACTCCTCCTACTTTTGGTGCCAATCCTTGTGTTCAGCCGAAGTTCTTTCGTGGGAATCCTGGGGATGATGTGTACCATTGGTTCGATCACTTCACGGTGATTGCCACATATCATTCTTAGGATGATGCTCAACGTTTACGTGAGTTTCCCACGTGTCTCCAAGGGACGGCGTTGCAATGGTACAATGGATTGAGTGTAGCCACTCGTGAGGATTGGAGTGTTCTTCCAGACATCTTCAAACGTGCCTTCGGACATGCCAACGATTGTGACGATGCCTTCCAACAATTGCATCGTCTTCGCCAAGGGCCATCTGAGTCGGTGATGCAATTTGGCATTCATTTCCGAAGTCTTTTGCTTCATGCGGAGCCCAATATGTCGAAGCGGATCAAGCTAGGAATGTTGTGGCCAGCACTTTGCTCCTGCCACCCTTGACGATGCTCTTCGCTTGGCACAACATTATGAGACGTCGCCTCTTCCACTTCTCGCTACACATCCTTCCACTCCACTTCCTATGAGTGATGGTCTTGTTCCAATGGAGGTTGATGCTGCTGCTACTCGAGTCCAAGGACAAGGGCGAGGACGTGGTTGTGACCGTGATGTTCGTTGCTGGGCGTGTGATGAAGTTAGTCATACTTATCAGCGTTGTCGGCGCTTTCCGGATTGGCAACCTCCATTTCCTAGGTGGAGACCTTGGCATCAACAACGTCCCGTTGGTGCTGCTGCAGTGGAAGGTTTGGACACCGAGATGCATCCGGTAAATGAAGAGTCACACGAGTAACGAAGGGACCTTGCGCGAATAAGTCAGTGACCCCTCCATCTTTCTTTCGGGAGTATCATCAAGGGGTTCACTCGGCACCAGTTCATCCAGTGTTTACTTTCCAAACTCATCTTTATAACAAGAGGTCTCCTATTATTCTCTCTGTGTTGGTTGATACAGGTTCGAGTTTATCTTTTATTGCTCGACCTGTTGCCACACGTTGTCGTCTACACTTGCGTCGTGCGGCGGAACTAGTTTTCATTCTTTATGGCAATAGCTGTACACATGCATGTGCACGGGATGAGGCAGACCTGGTTGTGCGTGTGGGCGATCTCGAGCTTGAGTTGCAGTCGTTGCGGGTGGTGCCGAGTCAAGCTTTTGACCTCATTTTTGGTATGGATTGGTTGCAGCGCAATCATGCCAAGTGTGACTTTGAAGCTTCTCCCCCTTATCTCATACTTCCTTATGTTTCATCCATTCCTCTCACTTCCGTACCTCTTCGTCCCTCTACTTCTACCTCTGCTTCCATTACTTTTGTTCCCCCACTATTTCCTCCTGTGTTTCCATCTTGTTCTACTCTTCCCTTTGCCGATCCCTTCGACGATCTTTGTGTTGCAGCAGTTGACTGGCTCATGAAGGAGTATTCTGATCTCTTTGACTTTGACCTATCGTCTGGAGCCAAGATTGCTACATGTCATCCGATTCCAACTGGGGATGTTTGTCCAATCAAGGTTCCTGTTCGTCGTCGGTCACCAAAGGAGATCAAGATTTTACGTGCAAATGTTAAGGAGATGTTGGAGAAGGGTGTTATTCGGAAGTCGTGAAGTCCTTGGGCATGTGAACCTCATCTTGTGACGAAGCCTGATGGGAGTATTCGTTTCTACATCGACTATCGTCCGTTAAACGACGTAATGATCCCGGATGTGTACTCTCTTCCTCACACTGCTGATCTCTTGGATTGTCTGGGGCGAAGTTGTTGGTTTACCAAGCTAGATCTTGCTTTTGGGTACTGGCAAGTACCAATGGCCGAAGAAGATATTCCTAAGACTACTTTTCGTACACCATTTGGTTTATATGAGTTCTTGGTGATGCCATTTAGTTTGAACAATGCTCTAGCAACTTTTCAACAGATGATGGATGAGGTTCTTTGCGATATGCCAGAGGTGACTATTGACTTCATTAATGATGTCTTGATCCACTCGGAGGGGACGTGGGAGGAGCACATTCGTGATGTTTGTAAAGTGTTGGATCGGTTACGCGACGTTGGTTTAAAGTTGAAGCGGTCAAAGTGTGTGTTTGGATCCAAGGACACCACTTATCTTGGAACCGTATTTCTCGTGAGGGTTTGCAAGTTGATCCTGACAAACTTATGGCTGTTCTAAAGTTCCCTACTCCGAAGTGTGTGAATGATGTGCAGCGCTTCTTGGGCAAGGTGCAGTATCTCGAACGTTTTGTGGATCATCTTTCTGATCGCACTGCACCATTGCGAGCGTTGCTGAAGTCATCAACATCATCTTTCATCTTGTCTCCGGATTGTGAGCGAGTGTTCGGGGATCTCAAAAAGTTATTGACAACTCCTCCAGTTTTGGCATATCTTGACTATACTCGACCTTTTATTTTGCGCGTGGATGCTTCTGATATTGGTCTTGGAGGTGTGTTAATGCAAGAGAGCTCGAGTGTGCCTGGTCAGCCCCATCCCATTGCATATATAAGCCGTACATTACAACAAGCAGAGATGAACCACACGACAGAGAAGGAGTGTTTAGCAGCAGTTTGGGGTTTTGAAAAACTTCATGTATATCTACATGGTTCTCGGATGTTACTTGAAGGTGACTATGCTGCTGTTACTTCATTATTAAAGCGGAAGAACCTGGTTGGTCGTACTGCTCGGTGGGCTTTGAAGCTTTAGATATATGATTTTGATGTTATTCATCACCCAGGGAGTTCTATGGCTGATGCTGATACCCTTTTTCGAGCTTCTCTTCCTTCTTCATTCTCTTCTCATGTTTCTAACGAGCCTGTCATTCCAGCATTTGTGGATTTTCTAGATGAGGATTTTGTGCCATCGGCGGTTGCTGTACTTGACGTTCAGTGTCCATAAGGTGCAGAGCAAGATGTACCTTTGCTTAATGAGGATCGCGAGGCTCAAAAGATTGAGCTATGGATTCGAAGGCTTTGAGATGGGTTTGAGAATCCTGCATCACTTGCTGATGACTTGCCTTTCCGGCATTTACATTCTCAATATCATCTTGAAGGTGGCCTTCTTTATTTTGTGGGGACAGATCCTGATGATCATTTACGGCTGGTGGTGCCTTCTATCTTTATTCCGCAGTTTCTCCATGCCTACCATGATTTTCTTGTTCTAGGTGGGCATATGGGATATCATCGTGTAATCGAGATGCTACACAGGTCTTTCTATTGGCCGGAGATGCGATGTGATATTATCCGGTATGTGCGTAGCTGCGTTTGGTGCCAAACTCGTAATACCCCCCCTCGGGCTGCGGAAGGACGGTTGGAGTCAATTGCAGTTTCCCGTCCGTTTGAGTTGGTGGTGTTTATCTTATGGGACCTTTTCCACGGTCAACTGCTGGCAATGAGTATGTTATTATTGCTTCTGACTATTTGACTCAATGGGAGGAAGTTGGTGCTCTTGCTAGCGCCTTTGCAACTACTGCTGGATACTTCCTCCTCAATCGAGTGGTGTTCCAGCATTCTTGTCTAGAGTGGATTCTTTCAGATAATGGTCCCGCATTTATGGCTGAGGCATTTCATGTTTTGACGTCTCAGTTGGGGATTCGCCACACTTTCACGAGTGCTTATCATCCACAATTAAATGGTCTGGTGGAACAGCTCATTCGAACGTTCAAGGGGATGATTGCGAAGTATGTGAACTTTTAGCATTCGGATTAGGATGGTTATTTGCCGTCTCTTCGGTATGCATATGTCACTAGGGTGTAGAGTTCTGTTAGTGCTTCACCATATAAACTCCTATATGGTCATAATCCAATATTACCAATGGAGCTGGGTTTACCTTCACGATTGCCACGAGCTGCGGATGCTAGGTCATGGGATCAATATTTGACAAGCATTCTTCCACTTGTCCAAGTGGAGTCTACCGAACACTTAGGCCGCGTACAAGTGGGACAACAACGGTGCTACAACTCCCATCATCGTCCACCTGCGGAGTACAAAGTGGATGATTTGGTGTTAATCCATTTTCCCCATCTTACGGTACGTGGTTTATCTAAGGGGCTCCTTGCACAATGGAAAGGACCATATCGGGTGTTATGGCAAGTTGGACCACAAGTTTATGAGGTTTGGCATGACGTCCAGCAGACCGATCCTCCAGAGATTGTGCATGTGCAGCAGTTGAAATGCTTTATACAAAGGGATCAGGAGCAGTTAATACCATTTACAAATCCGCCGATGCCTCCTCCTGATGTTCCTCCAGATCTCGGCCCGTCTACAAGAGAACCTTGATGGTCTTCCATTATTTCGAGAGGAGGGGATGATGTGAGGGCCAAGTGTACAGCTACGATGCCGTATACTAAAATTAGCGTAGTGGGATTTTGGTAGCCGTCGGATTAGTTTCAATCCGGACCACTTGCTCTTGTATATAAGCTAGGGTTTTTGGGCTAATTGAGATGCACATTTCTGTATTCCCTTTTCCATATTCCAAGCACTCACATTACATTGATAAATAAATAAATTTTATTTTTATTTTAGGTTCTAAAATTTTTCAAATGCTCATCTTCCATTGGCCACTTATAAGCCTCCACTTCTTTTATATTATAGTTTTTGTGGTGTTAAAAGATAATATCTTTGGAGCCAAGTAATTGAAGCATCAAAGTGACCCATAAGACAGAGATTGACTCACCTCAGTCACAGCAACAAGTTCAATAGTATTTTCAGGTCTGCACAACTAGCTTTCCCTCGTGAAGAGATCTTACTGGCATTGCTCCATTGCTCCAGCTTCCTTGTAGATAAGGAAGCTGTGAAGGTCTAACTTCAAGGGTATGTATGCATCCATCACTTCGCCAATTTGTGCATCAAGCATCTCAACTTCATGACAATCAATCTCTGAAACTCTACAGCAGTTTTGGATTGCATCTCCAATTGCATACCAAATGGCTTGTGTAGCACATGTGGTTTTGACCCTTTATCCTATAGTGATTTACCATAGGATAACACCATAAAGCGGAACCTAAACCCTCTTTATGCCATGTGACATATGCCATGTGTCACATGCCACGTGTCCATAGGAATTCGAGGTTCAGGGCCTTGGGCCACTGAACGAAAGAATGGTGCCAAACTCCCAAGCATGGAACCAAGGAGTGATGGAACCGAACCACAGAGCAACTCCCGAGCATAAAGCCCAAGGAGTGAGGAACAGGAGCCCGGAGCGACTTGGAACAGTCCTAGAGTAACCAGCATCCCATTGCTAGGACCAGCACGCAAAATGGAGCCAAACGGAGTCTAGCACTATTTCGGCATATCAGTGGCTTAATGCGAGGATATGGGTACCCCACCAACTAGCATGGTATGGAACTTGGGCTTAGACCCAAGCCGGACACAGAACAAGGACAAGCACGCAAGTGGGAGCTAAACTATGCCTCAACTTGGTCGGCCATGCCCGACCTACCCACTATCCCTACTATACATTTGGAACCCCCTATAGCGCCCCCCCCCCCCTTGAGGAACACACGCTTTGGGCTTTCACCCCAAGCCTCCCTTAGTATCAGGAGTTAGTTTCTGGGACAAGCTTGAAACTTACTAAATATGGAATATCCCTAGATTGTGAATTTGGACACGGGACGAACACCATTGTGTTCGGGCCAATCTCTACATTCCATAGATATGCCAAATGAGTGAATTTAAACACTTTCCATAAATAGCATTTGGGACCGAAATGAGACTAACACAAAGGGCATGATAGTGAGGGTGTTTGGCAGACACGGTAAGCTATCATCTAGCGATATTGAGGGACCAATCTCAATACGCGAGGGTTCTTGTCACTAGCCAGTGCAAGACATAACGAGACGGGAACTCCTTACTGGGCTAAGTATGCTTAGCTAATATCACGTAGGAATTCCGCCTTTATGCTCATCTGGTCTAAGTACACTCGAAATGCCCAGTTAACTCCACTAGCACAAGAGGGACTAATAAAGGGTCCAGCAATACTAACCTCCTGCCGTTGTGGCAGTAAGGTAAGAGTGTCCGTAAGGACTGGTCGACAGGTAACTTTCGATACCCGAAGTCACATTCACGACACTCTCCCCCCCTAGGGAAGATTGACGTCCTCGTCGATGCATACTCGAGTTTAGAATACTGCCAAGGAAACAACTCCAGAAAAAGTTAACGGTACTCACACTATGTGAAAAATGCACCAACTTAAATGAGTTAGGGGGCAACCTCTTTGTCTAACGCGGATGCACTACCAACTCAGACACCTTCCGGCCGTCACCGACAAAGAAATGACCAACGGAGTCAGCCACCCTTGCTGCTCTGGGTGTCACCCAGCTACAAAAGTGTGATATGCCCCTGCCCGCAAGGACATAGAGAGAAAAGCTAGAGGCCCCAACCCTCTTGAGCAAAGAAACCAAACCCGTTGGTAAGGTTTAGATAGACTACTGTCAACAGGCAGTGTAGAGTTGTTTACACGGTCACGCCCTTTCACGGAATAAGGAACATCGACAGAGAGGCGGGTTATGTGACCAATCGACAGTAGCTACCCCATAACTAGAGATTTCACCATGCACACGAAGTGCCGAAGCCAGTCTGCCTATACTGGCCCAAACTCAAAGATCAATATAGGGACTATATCAAAGTCATAGACAATGATATCTGAGAGATTTAATTATCAGTGAATATATCTTAGTTTAGAACACAAAATTATTCCAAGGAAGTTATCATCCGATAAACTAGTATTACAGTATAGGAACCACCAAGCTCACTATAATTGGTAAACATAGGAATCACCATCCAACAAAATTCAATAGCAAGTAGATCATCAAGGAAACTCAATGATGAAACTTAACTATCGAAAATGGCAGATAGCATGCCAAACAACTCACAAAACATAACTCAAAGAACACAAAGTATTATTGAGTAACAAGCACAATGCTCGTGAATGTTTCACCCGAAGGCCATAACATCCGAATCTATGAGAACTAACTCGAGCAATAATCAACAGAACAAAATGAATGTTGCAAAGCAAACAAACACTTATTCATATCAACTATTGCACTAGCAAATCTAAATAGATCTTAGTCAACAATACCAAGGAACCAGAGTTGCTCAAGCAAGTGTTAGCAACATCCTACTGATGTCTCAAACCAAGAGACCAATCCAGAGCAAACCACAAAGAATATGTGGTATTGCAAAAAGCCATAAGCCATTAAAGAGAACAACTAACCATCATGAAAGATCATCAATCATCCCATCAATAAAGAGATGCATAATCGTCATTGAAGAAAGAATCCACCATCCCGAAGAATGGCAAATCATTCTAGATCAACGATAATCAAGAAAAACCTTTGACAAGGATAATCAACTTTCCTAGATGATAGTCAATCATCACCAATGATTGCTAGATGCAAAAGCTAACTTCAACATCGAAGCTAATGAGCCAAAATGCTTTCCCCAACAACTTCTAACAAATGGAACAATGAGCATAATACTCAAAGAACCAAAGCTCGAAGAAGCCTATAGCCAAGTCTTGCCTAATAATGATCACAAGTCTCATAAAAGCTAACTTTAATGTGAAAGAAGAAATCGTGATGTAACTCACAATATCTTCCTCAACACATCCATAAGCCAAACTTCATAATGCCAAAGTTAATGAAGAGCATATTTGCATCAATCCAAAAGCTAAGTATAACGAAGCTATACTCAACAAGTGATCATCAAACGATCCTCCATGAATCCATCTATAGCAAGACATAACTCACTTTATAACAAGCCCAAAAAGAATCATTAATGATCGCTATATCCCGAACTCAAATCCAGCAAGGACTCAACATTCTAATATCGATCACTAACTCTTCCTCTCGTAGAGTTAGCATAGTCCACGACTAAATCACTTTTCAAGGAAAAGCTAAAGCTCAACCCTCTACTAAATAATCTCATCTAGAACACAACTAACTCAACTTGCCACTCAGTTTGTTTGAACGTCAACACAGCTGCTAACTAGCAAATGCACGAATGCCAACAACACAAAGCTATAGCCAAATCATCAACACTATATTCATCAAGACTAATGAAACTCAATATCAATCCTTGGAAGGATATCTCATTTCACTCATATCTCAATATCAACAATGTCAATAACAAAGCATCACTTCAATACCATCAACACCAAAACAAAGCTAGAAGAAAGCATGAGTGAATCACCACTCAAAACTCTCCAGCAACCAAGCTAACCAAAGTCGAAGATACTTTAGTCAGTATCCGAGACCAATCCTCCAATAAAACTCAGTTACAGATAACACTTCATCAAGGAGTGATTCACCACGTCCAAGACTCAATGAAATCTAACACTACGGACTAAATGTAACCAAATGATATCAACAAAGGTAGAGTCGACATGCCAACATGAAAGACTCATGCAAGTCTAACGACACGATCCTCCTCAACACCATCCGATAAAGCAAGCCCATCATTGCTAAATCATCATCGAGCAAAGCAAGTATCAACAGTCTTTTTGACAAAGTTTACAAGTAATCACTAGTCGCAAAGTAACTAACAATCACCCTTCAACTTGCCTTCATAAGACCCGAACACTAACTCATTGTAAGCAACCAAAAGGAACAACTCGAAAGACGATCCATAGGGGTTCAAATATAGAGGGAAAGGGCCCATGAACAAGAGTGCACCCCCTTTTCCAATCAGTTAAGGGTCTTGGGATATTTGGGGTTAACCGTCCTTGGGTTTGAATAGTACTGGGCTAGGTGACCTCCCGGGAAGTCCAAATTTAGGAGTTTACACTCACGTCATCGAGTTACATACTTGTCCAACATGAACACAATACCCCAAGTACGAGATAAAAGTTCATAGACAAGCACAAACTAAATGACCACTCGAATCCAACTCAACTGCAATAAGCTCACTAATGCATTTAATCAATAGCTCTGAGCATGCCTTGAAAAGGCTAGCTATGTGATCAACACTTAGTCGAAACTAAAGTGAAGACCATGAGATGGACTCATATCGGTACACAACCTCCTCATAGACAAAGTTATAGTACGGGTACTAACATCTCAACCTCAAACAACTAAGTTGGACATCACCATCCTCAGCCAAGGCGCAAGGCTACCAAGACTAAGTCAAGATTAGTGAGAGCTCACTACTCTCATAGAGTCTTAGTGAAATGCAAGGTGCAACCTGCCACCGAGCATAATGCTACAAAAGAAAGGCACAAGGGTCACCCTTCTTAGAAAAGCGCAACAGCCACTTTTCTACACTAACTCCAGACTCTATCCAACTCAATTGCCTTAGCCCCAAAAGTTAGCATCCCTTTCAGGCCGCATCATACAAACTATCTACTAAGGTTTAAGCCGATTGAAGTCAACGTCAACCCCTTCACTAGTTTATACTGGCTTACGAAAATGGAATGGTTTTCAGCAAAGTGATCAACAGATTAGCCATTGGGGAAGTCTAAGAAAATTTGTGGAAAATTTTCCATCCTAGAGAAAGAATGACTCTCAGTCCAAGAATGCAAACTTCAAGACTCAACCAACTTCCTCCTACTAACAACTTCACATAGGTTCACCTCAACACAAATTCTCATGATCCATCAATATGCTTAAGCATCGAATATCTTTACCCATCTAACCGATATCCAACACCGACATCCGCAAAGTGCAAAATGAACATCCAAGGCTTGATCACGAAGACCACATCTTCGGATATCCACATTGCACTAACACTCTTCTTCAATCACCTTCAAGATCCAATGTGAAGCCAAAACACTAACAAGAAAAATGACATAGAAAATCAAGGTCCAAGGAAAACTTCCTCATCACTCGAAATAACAATGCCACTTCCACTAACACAAGTGCTAGCAATGTCAATGCCTCAACTACATATCTTCTCCATCCAACAATCTACTCCAAGTGCTAACGGGTCAACTGACAAGCCATAACAAGTGAATGATATAACCCTTTTCCAACACCTAATGGGCAAACTCAAGGAAACAAGGTACCAACTTAAGTTTAGCATAATGGACCACCATTGAAAATCCAGTCAAAACTACTACAATACTACTTCGTACAAGTAGACTATCTTCTCCATCAACCACTTTGGGGTTGATCATCATTTACCCAAGCAACTTCGTAAACACATTGCTCATTATCACATGGATATGATATAAATCATAATGATTTGATCATTAATCAAGCAACACTATGAGCAATGCCCATGTCATTACTTCAAAGGTTTATGTGAATATCAAGTGTCAACTCGATTCGACAAAATGCAACATAAATGCCACACCCCACCAATAGAGATTTACAACACCCAACACCACTAACTTTTTGTTCTCAACATAGACAAGCTCATGCCACTCTCTTTCCGACCAAACTTAACACTAATCCAACACCAAGCTACTCAAGGAGCAATAGCAAGGTTCCCCGGAAAAGAATTGAGCATTGCAACTCAAGTCTTCCAATAGCGAGCCTAGACAAAATGGTTTAGTGTTTCACCACTATCCATCCCATAACTCACCATTGTAAGACCACCATCTCCAACATGCATCAAGATAGGGACTCTTGATTGCACGATGTGAACACAAGCAATGAGTTAACACCTTGTTGCAGATCATCTCTCCAAGAAGAGAAAATGATTTACGTGTTTGATCCTTCATCCTTGACGACTCTCTTTTCGGCCTCATCTTGACTAAACCTCAAGCTTGCTTTCACACTGCCTTCAGTTCAATCCAAGAAAAGTTTATGAGAGAGCACGGCAATGATTACTTGAACCAATAGACTATTCCCTACAGTCTTGATTGATCCACTTATAATCATGCCTAGGAAGGATCCACTAGTGCCGTGCTAAACAGCTACGGACCAGCCTATTTGCCACTCATAGCAAACCCAGGGAAAGTTTATTTTCACCCATGGTATATGGAACAACTCATGGAACCACCAATAGGCTAACATTAATCCTGCCAACTCAAAGTGTAATCTCGAGTTGCTAATGTGCCTCACTCACGAGCTCAAGCGCAAACTCGTGTAAACAAAACAACTCAGTCCATCCTATGAGCCCAAGAGCAAGCTCACATAATATGGACCAAAAAGGTAACCATATCCATACCCAAGGAACTAATTGCGAAGCCTTTGCACTCAAACGTGTACCCACTCGGATCATCGTTTTCATCTCTGCGTATGCAACGAGACTAGTTGCCCAATCTCATTGGATAGTTCTCGCCGAGACTCATTCTCTGATACCAAATGTAGCGCACGTGGTTTTGACCCTTTATCCTATGGTGATTTACCATAGGATAACACCACAAAGCGGAACCTAAACCCTCTTTATGCCATATGACACATGCCAT
>NW_003314324.1:78654-126037 GCF_000143415.4 Selaginella moellendorffii | reverse complement strand
TAGATATGCCAAATGAGTGAATTTAAACACTTTCCATAAATAGTATTTGGGACCGAAATGAGACTAACACAAAGGGCATGATAGCGAGGGTGTTTGGCAGACACGGTAAGCTATCATCTAGCGATATTGAGGGACCAATCTCAATATGCGAGGGTTCTTGTCACTAGCCAGTGCAAGACATAATGAGACGGAAACTCCTTACCGGGCTAAGTATGCTTAGCTAATAACACGTAAGAATTCCGTCCTTATGCTCGTCCGGTTTAAGTACACTCGAAATGCCCAGTTAACTCCACTAGCACAAGAGGGACTAATAAAGGGTTCAGCAATACCAACCTCCTACCGTCATGGCAGTAAGGTAAGAGTGTCCGTAAGGACTGGTCGACAGGTAACTTTCGATACCCAAAGTCACATTCGTGACAGCTTGGAAACTTTGAAACTTGAGATGGTAGACGAATGGCCATGCTCGGACACAGGTTACAGAACTTACTAAGCTCATGGTTATGGAATGTGCCACTCCTTCGAATGAGGGAACATTAGACAGCATATGCTTGTTAATTGAGACATTGAAATATCCCAGGTGCAAGCTAGAAGAGCTCGAGTTTCTAGGGTGCTTCAAAGGAAACTAGGAGGAGTTTGCTCAAACAGTGCCCACAAGTTTAGTGTCACTGAGAAGCCTCACAATTACATATATCTGCAAGCATTTCTTTAAGATCATTACTTCTCGAGCATGTAACATCGTGGACCTCGGGATTGTGAAATGCAATTGGAAAATCTTACATCCCTTAGCTGATGCTTTTTGGAACCTGGCATGTGGCCTTCTTAGCTTAAAACTTGAGCTGCAATATGTTACTGACAAGTATGCCGCTGATTCCCATCTAGTGAGCTCCAACACCTCCAACAAGCATTTGATGTTATCATAAAAAAATGCAACCACCTTTGGCTGCTCACTCAATGGCACCAAATTGGACCTTTCTACAGCCAGGTATTGGAGTTGGGACCTAGACAAGAGCTGGAACAGCTGCTCCAAGCTCTTAAACAATGTTAGTCATATTGTGCAAGTTGAGACTGAAGTGTGTAACCCTTGAGGTGAACACATCTATGGAACTTGAATCCATGTTTTTGAGGCTCAGTGATACGAGTTGTTATGGCTCTTGCAAGAAATTTTCCAATCCTTTCATCATTAACTGTTCACTACTGTTGGGTATAGCCAAGAGAACGTCAAAGGACAAGACACTGGAACATCATGAAACACCATGGAGTATATAAAGAGTGTAGTTGGAGAGGAGATACTTTTAGTGTGCTCTTTTTCTTGTCTCAATATGGTATTGGAGTGGGTCCTTACTTTATTTTTGTGTAGTTTCTTGTGCTTAGCTTTCTTCAACAATGGGAAACACTAGTGATGAGAGGATTGCTAAGCTTTCTGTTGAAAATGCACACATTTGGTTTGCAGAAATGGAGCTTTGTTTTCAAGGGTGTAGTGGAGTTTAGGACGTTGTGTTTGGGGAGATTATAACACCACAATGGCTAGATGAAGTGGCTTTTGACGAGGATCTGGATTAGTATGAGTGAGATTTTAAAAATTCAGGCAGCGTGAGTCCAAAGCCAAGATCATGATGCTGAAAAGAATGGACAATGGTGACAAATCATTTGTGACTTCTACACCATCAGCTTATCATGCTTGGAAGGAGCTAAAGAATACTTTTCTTGAGAAGACTTTTGCCTTAAAAGTTTCTCTGAGGTTCATAGGATGAGATTGCTTGAATCTGAGACAGGCTCTCAATTCCTTACAAGAGTGAAAAACGTGGTGAACAAGCTTGCTGCAATCGACTATCCACAAAGTGAGGAGGACATTATGGAAACAATTGTTATTGGTCTGATAGATGCATATGATGGAATTTGTAATGCATTCAAGGACAATCCAAAGCTTAAGGAGTTGGAGAAAGCCATCAGGGATCGTAAGGGAATCTTAAAAGCTCAGAAAGAGATTGATGGATTAACTTCCACAATAGACAAGAGGAGATCAAGTAGTTGCTCATTTGGTGAAGTCCAACTTCAAAAGGCCCCGTGCAGGCATGAACGTTTGGTACAAGAAGTGCTATAATTGTGGAGGATATGGTCATATTAAAAGTCTAGTCTAGAAATAGATGCTGCCCAGTGAAGGAGAAAGGAGCACCATGAACGTGAGCGATCTCCTGAAAATAGGCACTATCATGGTCCATGAGACTTTTATTCCCCTGATCATGGTAGGGAAAGATCCATCATGCAAGAGAGGCAGCCATACGATTGAGAATGATATGGGGCTTTTAGCTTGAGGTGAGTTGTACCTCTATTGATGTGCCAATAGAATCTGAATTTGAATTGTGGTATATGTGAGTCTCAGTAAACTTAGTAAGCTATGGAGAATGTGTAGAACAATTTCTAGTGGCCTGACTTAGGAGCATCTCATCATATGTCACCAAATGCAACCTAGTTTCATAAGCTGAGAAATTATAACATCAAAAATCAAGTGGGAACAGCTGATGAAATTTCATTTGAGATTTTTGGTGTGGGATCTCTCAGCTTTCACTAACTTGGCACAAACATTGATAGTGTTCTATTGGTCCTAAAGTTATCAAAGAGTTTACTCTTTATTAGCAAACTAGCTGATTTGGGCTTCTTTATCAATTTTGGTAAAGATATAGTTGACTTCATTTTTATGGCCAACTTGGTGACTTTTGCCTAACAAGATGGTAGTCTTTATGTCTTACTTCATAGAAGTGTCTCTAGCATGGTGGCTCATGTTAGGAACATCTCAATAATGGAGCTATGGTATCAAAGATTTGGACACCCAAATTCTAAAAGGCTAAAAGAGGTTGTCAACCTTGTTCATGGAGTAGCTTTCAATCCCAATGGGTGTATGGATTTTGTAGTGGATGTGCCCATAGGAAAATGATAAAGAAATTTTTAAAAAGGATAAGAGCTGAATGAAGTATAGAAATTTAGAACTTGTTCACCTTAAAGTTGCACAGATGGCTCAAAAAAACACCATTAGAGGAGCAAGTTGTTTCTTGCTTATTGCAAATGATGATATGTCTTTGTGATTCTACTTAAGAATAAAGCTGAAGTTTGGTCAAAGTTCCAAGCCTGGATGGCTAGAGTTGAGCACAAGATTAGAAAATAGCTCAAAACTATTCACACTGATGGAAGGTTAGAGTTCCTAAATAGGGATTTTGATGCTAAGAGGGGAATTTCTCAACAAAAGTCAATGGCATATAAATGTGGCTAGAATGGAGTAGTTGAGAGAAAAATAAGGACAATAAAAGATGTAATTTATTCCATGATGAAAGCCAAAAATATTACTTATATTTTTTAGGAGAAGCACTTCACATGTTTATCTACTACTTACCAACAAAAGCCTTGTATAATCGGACTCCTTTTGAGGCATGGACAGGTAAGAAACTTGATGTTTCTCACCTTTGAGTGTTTGGAAGTCTAAGTTTTTGCTACATATCCTTGTGATGAATGACTAATAAAGATGGATGATTGAGCCTACTCTTGCATCTTCATGGGATATGAAGAGGATACAAAGAATGGTTATAAAGTTAACAAGGGAGCGATCTCAATTGACACAGATGGATATAAGGAGCTGACTCCCAATGACCTAAGGTTTGGAGTAGATGCCAGATCAGATAGTGAGAATGATTCAAAATATGAGGATAATCATCATGAATTCCCTCTAAATTAACAAACTGTTCTTAAACAAATGCCTCAAGAAGCACCAAAAGTTATAGTAGAGCCTTGCCAATAGTAGATAGAGCCAATTTTACCTTATCGATCAAACTAACCATGACAACTAACACAATGTTATTTGGAGTGTTATCAAGCTAATTTAACCAGGCTTGTTGCAGAACTAGCATCCTACAAAAAAGCTCTCAAATATTGAATAATGGTTAACAAGCATGACTTATGAGTTTTGCTCTTTCTTGGAACACAACACATTCACACTAGTTCCACAACAAGAAGGTATGAATGTTTTGGCTAACAAATGGGTTTTTAAGTCGAAACTCTTTAGGGTTTAGGGTTTAGGTTTAGGGTTTAAACCTTAAACTAAACTTAAAGGTTTCAAACAAACTCAAGGAGTTGATTAGTTGGTGTTTTAAAATGCTTGGGGGAGCAATTAGTTGGACAAGTAAGAAATAGTCAATGGTGGCAACCTCAATGTGTGAAGCAAAGTACATGGCTCTTGCATCAGCCACCAAGGAAGCTATCTAGCTCAGGAAATTATTTTAGGCTTAGGAATTGTAGAAAAGTCTACACCAACTCAACTCTACAATGACAATTCCTCAGCTGTGCAACTTGCTCACAATCCTATATTTCACAGCAACACAAAACACATTGAGGCTAGATTTCATATAATTAGAGATCACATCACCTGCCAACAAATATCTCTCAACCACATCCCGCTAGTAGACATTTTCACTAAGGTCCTAGACAAGTGCACATACACAAACTCAAAAACATGCTTGGAATGAGGAAAACACTTGGTTAAGGGGGAGAAGTGGGTAGCCAAGCATATTTTTACAATTCTTTGTTTTGCACTATAGCTATCTTGGCTGACTAGGAGTGTCTTATGCTTTGGCTTTCTTGGCTGAGGGGGAGTGTTGGGTACAGCCAAGAGAACATTAAAGGACAGGACACTAGAATATCATGAGACACTATAGAGTATATAAAGAGTGTACTTAGAGATGCTTTTAGTGTGCTCTATTCTTTATCTAAATAACTACTACATTGGCTAGTGTTAAGTGTTGCAATATGGAGTTGAGTAAGGAGTCAAAGAAGTATTTGTCCACCACAACACTATATTAGAGCTTAAGTCTCAAGCTAAAAAGGCCACATACCAAGTTCTAAAGAGCATTAGCTAATGAACTTAGGATTTTCCAATTGCATTTCACAATCCCAAAGTCCATAATATTACATGCTAGAGAAGTAATGATTTTAAGGGAGTCTGTCCACTTTAAGGGTTTTCAGTCAAGTAGCCACATCAATGAATAATTCAGTTTATTCTAAATAATAAATTGGAAAATATAAATTTTATTTTAAAAATATTTGAAAATTTAATTCTATAAATATTATTTAAAATCTTTATAATTATACAAATCAGAAAACTTCTCTCTTTTTCTTTAATTGGATCAGTTAATATAGTTAGGAGAACCATCTTCTATGGGTTTCTTCATCTTCACATGAGAATGTAGCTGCTATATACAAGAGCTATATAATCTTTATACAACAATACTCACCCTTGGAATGTAACACACATTACACTTATTGAGATATAACTAAAAGAGTTTACCTAATTCCTAGCTAATCATAAATCCCTTAGCAAAAGTTAAGTGATTTTTAGTTGGGCTAGAGTTGAATCCCCCTATTATTAGTGATATGTATGAAAAACTTTATATATTTAAACCCTTATAGATTGTCTCTCGACTCATTCTCTTTGGTTACTTACAATTTATCATGCAAGTTTACGCCCTTGTGAATGGAAGTTAAAAGCTACAACTCTCTTGAGAGCCCCACTCTTTTGACACCCTATCACTCGGATCGAGCTCAATCAAAAGTAAATTGGATCTACTATATGTAATTTTAATATGACAAATAGAGTCAAACTTAAAACCCCTCTTATACCAAATATAAATCCTTGAATTTAGATTTCCCACATCTTACCCAATACTATTTGAACCCAAGAATACAACTTTTAATTAATTGAAAAACGGGGTGCAATCATATTCATGGGTTTTTTCCCTACCCTTATGGATTGTTTTTTATACTAGTTCTTGATTGAATTGCTAAAAAAAACTTACATTAACTAATGGATTAAGTTATTATCCATTTTTTGTCAAAAGGCCTCAATAATAAAGTGGGCAATGTCACATATTCAGCCAGAAAATGCTTTTTAGAAGGTGTTTATTAAAAAACAACTACCATAAGACAAGACTATTCAGTCTTAAATGTTGCCTTTTCAGTTTTTAGCTAAAAACAACTACCCCATGTCATTTGTTTTTTGCATTTAGGACTAAATTAGCACTTTTCAAACTAGAAAATTGAGATTGAATAATTTGAGGGACTAAGATTTAAACCAAAATGGTCTCATAAATTGATGAGCAAGAGGTTGTAAATTCTTTCTCCTTCACAATCCATGACATTGTGATTGAGCTAAGGGTGAGCATTTCTACTTGGTGCATAACAATAGATTACCAATTTAGGTAGTGGGAGTGGAATTGCTAGAGAGGCAAAAGCTTGGCTATCTAACTGTTCCAAGAGATGGCCAGAAGTTCAAGATCTTTCAAAGGGGTGAAAGTCTCAACACATTAGCTATTGATATTTATAGCCAGGTAAAAGGGCAGTTATATTGCTCTTGATCTATAACATGCCTTTCATATAGCTAGATAAGTGAGAAATTCAAATTGATCAAATCATACTTCTATTATCATGTGTAAGGCAAAAAGTAACTTTGTTATAAATATTTTAAATATTATTATTATTATTATTAATTTAAAATTTATTTAAAAATATTATATATTTTATAAGGTATATACAAGTATATTCTCTTTTTTAGAATATACAAGGAATATTTTCCCAAGAAAAAACCCTTAAAAGGGTTAAAGAAACGCTATATATAATCACTATGAGCACTATTTCCCGAGTTTCCTTTGAAGCACCCTAGAAACTTGAGGTCTTCTATCTTACACCTGGGATATTCAATGCCTCCGAGCTCAGTAAGCTCTACAACCTGTGTCCCAGCCCCGACCATGCCATTTGTCTACCACCTCTAGTTTTGCCATTTGGTAATTGGAGATGCAATCCAAAATGCTGAACAGTTTTGGATACTGATTGTCATGATGCTTGACCTGCAAATTTCCAGTCATGGATGCATACGTGTTTGACCTTCATAGCTTCCTTATGGAGCAATGCTGGCAGGATCTCTTTGTGAGCGAAAGCCACTTGTGCAGACCCGAAAATCCTATCAAACTTATTGCCGTGATTGAGGTGGAGCTCGTCGTCCATGAGCAGCAGTGGTGATGAATAGTGCTCGTAGTCAATTTCCACGTTATTTGATGCTTCCTTCAATTACTTTGATAGAAGAAGTGGAGGCTTATAGCCATCCAATCGCAGGCGGGTATATGGTCAATGTGCAAGAGGAGTATGATGTGCGGAATATATATCTATATATATAACAAATTTTATGAATTAATTGTCCCTTTTATCGATAAACACATTTCAGGGAGCGCTGCCAAATTTCACTGTCCTGTTTCCCTTCACTGTAAATATCTAGGATTTCAGCGAAAAGTGGAACCTCTCCGAGAAGAAACCAGCCACACCAAAGAGATATCATGAATAACCCGACCTAAGGTTATTTGAAATGGTACGTTATTCACTTCAAGTTCTTTACTTCTCTGCGGTGGATAATCTCGAGCAAAATGGTGAGCTCATCTTCCAAAATTATTCCTTCTTGCCTGATTTTTGTGCAACATCACAGGTCCTATGAACCAGTTTTCTGGGATGGCGAGGTCTGAAGTCCCCATGGCACGTCTGGACAACTCCGGGCATTGTTCTGGACGGACTTTGCCTCGCTTGAAGAATGACAATTGCAGCCGTAGAACACTTTCGCGTGGAAGCAAGGCTCTGTGGAGTCCAACTTGGAGCAGGTTTTCTCATTCAAGAGCCACGGCTTGACTCCACCCAGGCCTTGAGCGGCGTATCCAAACGTGGAGCCGGGGCTCGTGACCAGCTCGGCACAGAATGAGAGAAGAAGCATATCAGCAAGGGCCTTCTCGTCGTGGTTACGGTCATTAGTCTGCTGCCATCGCTCCTTACTTGGAGCGAAAACTCGGACCAAGGAACCATCTACGGTGGGAGAGCTGACGTAAATTTCTCGAAGACCATCGAAGTACTGCTCGTCGAGTGATGCCACAACAACACCTATGATCTTGCCAGAAGCGCTTAAGTTCGATGCCACTGAAACATCAGGGAGCAGCTTGCTCTGGAGGAGACACTGGACCATTGCATCCGAGAAATTTTGCGCTCTACGAGATAGATCCTGGAAATTGGGCAACACTCTCATTTGGACACCGACAAGCTTGCTCGAGCCAGCCATGTAAGTATCGTAAAATCTCGTCGCTCTATCCCAGGCAGCGTTTGAGGGATGGAAGAGATACTTCACCAAGTGTTGGAACACTGCCGCCTCTTGCCTTGGAAAGAGCTTGTCTAGCTCGGTTCTAAAACTTGGAACATAGTATAAGCTTGGGACGAAGTAGAGGTTTGTGGTGATCGTCAACCATGGAAACTGATCACTGATGTTTTGCTGTTGTTTCTCACAGAAGAACTTGTCACCGATACTGTCGTAACCGTTCATAATCTCGATGTATGCGTGCCGCGAAAACTTCGCAGTACCAGGGTGACACTTATCAAAGCTGATCCTAAACTCGTCACTCCTGAGGAACTCGAGTGGAACGTCCCGGGGAGCAAACCAGGAACTCCGAGGAAACGGCTCGCAGAAGAGCGCCTCCATGTCTTCGGCCGGATCGATCAACAAAACTCGACGGGAAAGCAAGGCGTAGAGAAAAGTCGCAGCGATCGACACCATCTTGTTCCCGAGGCCGCTGTTACCCAGCCAGAGGATGAACTTGCAATCACTGTTCTCCGTGGCCGTGCTCGAGTTAAACCAGGTCTGGCGATTACCTCTCGTGCAGCGAGCATGGAACTCCTCGTAAGTACGAAGCCTGTCAATGAGATACTCCGATGGTACGTATTCCCAGTCTCTCTTACCGTAGCGATGCTGCTCAAACCGGCTCTTGCACTTACCATGGTCTTCTCGTGCAGGCAGCAGATTATAGAAGTTTGCTCGAGAACAACTTGCGTCGCTCGCGGCACTGTGGTTGCTTCTTTCGTTCCTGGAGATGAAAAACTTAATCTTCTCGTGCTGGAACCAAACTACTGCCAGGAAAAAGAGGAAGAGGACGATGGTTGCCGCCTCTGAAACTCTCGGCATTGGGTGAAGTTTCTACCTGGTAGCTTGCTTCATCTATCAAATTCCATGGAACACTACAATCGAAGTTATATTTCATTGGATGCTTCGTCAGAAGAATTGTCACGAGCTTCTTGCTTTTTTTACCCTTGGAAAAGGGCATGTAGATCAGATGGTAGAGCGCTCGCTTAGCATGCGAGAGGCACTGGGATCGATACCCGGCATCTCCATACTTCTTCAGGGGTTAAGGCTTAACCAAACTAAGATTATTGCGTTCAGATACTCTTGTAGAGTCGGTCCCAGGTTCGAACCCAGAGGGACCCTCACTCCTTTTAATCGCCAAGGCAATTTGGAGCGCGGAACCGAACTTGGGACTGCTTTGTAGTTGGAGGCTATAGTGTTCCGGATGTTCTTTTGAAACAAGGGGAGAAAGATGGGAACTTTCGTTAAAACTATCTTAAACCCTAAACTCTAATGTAGCTGACTTGGCGTGTGCGTGATATTTGATGGCGATTGGGGCTAGGGCAGCCAGGCGCTGTGCCGCTGCGCTCCTCCTCCTCTTCGTGCTCACCTTGCTCCGCGATGCAGCTAGATTGGATCGATTCTTGGGGCGATCGCCGCCTCTTCTTCCCCTTGCGCCTGGGATCTACAACACCTCCGGGGGGCCGCTTCCCCACAAGATCAATGTCCACATTGTGCCGCACACGCACGATGATGTGGGATGGCTCAAGACTGTGGATCAGTACTATGTTGGCTCCAACAATTCCATCCAGGTACTCTAGCTGGCCAAATTTCTGGCATTTTTCCTTTGTAAAGTTCCTTTTTCCTGTAGATTGCCGCTGTCCAGTATATTATCGACTCTGTCATCCAGTCCCTGGAGGACAATCCAGATCGCAAGTTTATCTATGTTGAACAGGCAAGTCACTCACGAAGCTACGCACAGTTCTTTCTTTGTGTTTGATTTTTTTTTTTCATTGAAACGCTTTCGTTTCCCAGGCTTTTTTCCAGCGATGGTGGAGGGAGCAAACTCCTGCGAAGCAAAAAATCGTGCATCGAATGGTTGAGTCCGGCCAACTCGAGTTCGTGTAAGCTAGCCTTTTTTCTCTCCTTTTTTTTTCCTTCTCTTTTAGTTCGAAGCTTTCTTATAATTGTTGCTACAGTAACGGGGCGTGGTGTATGCATGACGAAGCTGGTGCTAGCTACATCGACATGATCGATCAAACTACGCTTGGCCATCGGTTTATCAAATCCCAGTTTAACAAAATGCCTCGCATTGGATGGCAGATCGACCCGTTTGGCCATTCAGCTGTGCAAGCTTATCTTCTCGGAGCAGAGGTGATGCAGCTGTCGGCTTCTAGCAGAAAAATAAGCGTCTCTCCGTTTGTTTCTGACAGGTCGGCTTTGATGGTTTATTTTTTGCACGGGCTGATTACCAAGACATTGCTAAACGACGAGCAACGCGCGGCATGGAGTTTGTATGGCAGGGATCCAGAACATTATCGTCGTCTTCACAAGTATAAAATCCTACACCAAATCCAGTGTTTTATAAGTTTCAATTGCAGATCTTTGGAGGTATCCTCGCAAATCACTACTCTCCTCCAGAGGGGATGAATTTTGACTTTAAGTCCAATGATCCTTTGATACAAGTAAGTTCAGCTGGCTGGTTTATAAGGCAGAGAATGACCTGTATGCTGGCAGGACAATCCTCTTCTATACGACTACAATCTTCAGGAGCGAATTGACTTGTTTGTCAAGCGTGCTCAAGAACAGGCAATTATTTGAGTTCTTTTTTCGTTTATCAAGGACACTTGTATATACTTTCAGAGTGAGCAGTTCCGATCAAATCATATAATGTGGACTATGGGTCAAGACTTTAATTATGAGCAAGCAAATACTTGGTTCAAGCAGCTAGACAAGCTAGTGCACTATATGAACAAGGTGTGTATACTCTCGCCTTTTTTTTGTTTTTTTTGTTAACAGTATAGCTGCAGGATGGAAGAATTAATGTGTTTTACTCTACTCCATCTATCTACGTAGATTCGAAAAATGCTGCCAACATCACCTGGCCTTTGAAAACCGAGGACTTTTTCCCGTAAGTCTGCTATGCTTGGAATCCGTTAGTTGACGACGTTGAATTTTTTTAAGCTACGCGAATTGCTCCCATTGCTACTGGACTGGTTATTTCTCAAGCCGCCTCGCTCTGAAAGGCTACGTTAGGAGGTTGTCTGCGTACCTTATGGTAACATATTCACCATAATCATCTCATCGTTTCTTTCTTCTTTTAGGCCGCACGTCAGCTAGAGTTTGTGGTGGGAAGAAATTTTTCTGCAGACAACACCGATTCTCTGGAGGATGCGCTCGCAATCCTCCAACATCACGATGCTGTAACTGGGACCGAGCAACAACATGTTGCAAATGACTATGCGAAGAGACTCGCTACTGGGGCTTCCAAGGTTTTGATCTTGTCATATATTACAAAGAAATGACTCTGAAAAATATGTTCATAGGCTGCGAAGGTGATGGAGGTAGCCATATCCGTCCTAACGGCCTCCAGCTCCGCGCTTAATACTGCGACCAATTGGTTTGTTCCAATCTGGGAAAGATTAACGTCCTCCAAATACTTGTCCGTTTTACCGAAAGGAATCAGTGGCAGATCTGCTCTGAGCTTTGATCAGGTATGCACTTTACAGGATTTTAGTATCTTTCTGATATTGTCTTCGCTACCTCTCTAGTGCCTGCTTTTGAATATTAGCTATTGCCCACCTTCTGAAGCCAAACTAGAGGATGGCACTTCTCTGGTAAGTGGTTACCCTGGCCAGTTGGCTGAATTCTTAGCATTTCTCGCAGGTAGTAGTTTTGTACAATACGCTTGGCTGGAGTCGTAAAGAGATGGTGCGAATTCCGGTATGTTGCAGGACATGCTTTGGCTTCAGCTCTGAAAACCAACGTTTTCCTTTACAGGTTTCAAGTACACGTTTGCAAGTCAGAGATTCGACTGGGAATGCAATTCCGTCGCAGCTAATTCCTTTAGACAGTGTGACAAGAAAACTGAAGGAGATTTATGTGAAGGCCTATACGGGCAACTCTTCCAGCAATGACGACGTTTACACTCTTGTGTTCAAAGCTTCTGTTCCGCCATTAGGATTTAATTCCTACTTCATCAGCGCGTCAAACGGTACACATGGTAAGCTTATTTCCTTTGGTTGGACAACACGTTGCAAGTCTGTTTATGTAGGTTGTGCATCGCTCTCTTCTTTCAAAAATCATGAAAGCCCAAGGGAAGTATCCTCATCTAAAACCAAGCTTAAGTTCTCGTCCAGTGGACAGCTTCAACAGTTTACGGATCGTAAATCTGGAGTAAGTGTGAGATTCTAGCTTGGAAGAAATTTACATTCTTGGATTTCTTATATCAGATTGTATCTGCTGTCAAGCTGTCATATTGCTGGTATAATTCAAGTGATGGTGTCACAGAAGAAGCTCGAGGCCAGGTAATTAAAAATTGCATACAAAGGTTATCAATTCCTTGATAGTAGTCTTCGGGAGCTTACGTGTTTCGTCCCAACTCTTCGTCCTGCTACCCCGTCGATAGCAAAGAGATGGTATGTGCGAAAACATTTTCCGTATGCTTACACAATATCCACAGGTTTCGAGCTATATAAAAGGTTCCTTGGTTGAAGAAGTACATCAAACGTTCTCTTCCTGGGTATTCCAGGTAAGGACTTGATTATCTTCGTCACAAGAGATATATATCAATTGGTTTTTCAGGTGCTGAGGCTTTACAAAGACGCGCAATATGCTGAAATTGAATACACAGTGAGCCTTCGCTTTGATAACGCTTTCTAACGTGTTCGATGTGTTTCAGATCGGACCAGTTCCAGTAAACTCCAGTGATGCTGGCAAAGAAATAGTTACCAGAATAAGCACGGACTTGGAAAGCGAAAAGATTTTTTACACGGATTCGAACGGTCGAGACTTTCTTAAGCGGGTAAGGATTCCCATGTTGAAGGTCCTGGCTTTAACGTGGTCTGTAGGTAAGAGATTTTAGAAGTGACTGGGAGCTCAATGTCACTGAACCAATATCGGGAAACTACTATCCGGTGAGGTGATCAGTGGCGGTCTCTTTGTAAAAAACCTTTCCTCTTATGTAGATCAACCTGGGCATTTACTTGCAACAAGACAATACGGAGTTCTCCGTGCTTGTGGACCGAGCAATTGGCGGCTCTAGTCTAAAAGATGGTGACATCGAGCTAATGGTGCAAAGGTATGCATATAGATGTCGATCGATATAGTTTGAAGCCTCTTGCTTTCTTCAGGCGCTTATTACACGACGACCACAGAGGTGTTCAAGAGGCTTTAAACGAAACAATATGCATAGACAGCAACGAATGTGAAGGCCTGACGGTACTGTATCTTCTCAAATTTTAGTAGTCATTACTATTATCTTTGCATTGTCATTCAGGTTCGTGGCAAGTTTCTTCTTGGTTTACACTCAACACAGGAGTCTGCGAGATGGCGACGAAATCAAGGCCAGCGGCTTTATTCGCCTCTGGAAATGTTTTTCTCGAAGCTGTCTTCGAGCACTGGCAAGATAGGAAATCCAACATTCTCTGCAACAGAGTCTGGCTACGAACTACCACAGAACATAGCTATCATCACGCTGCAGGTAATTTCGCTCAAAGCTAACGCGCTTCTATACTTTATCGCGTTTCTATACATCCAGGAACTGGAAAACGGGGATGTCCTGCTGAGACTGGCTCATTTGTACGAGGTAGAACATTAGTTTGAAGTTTTTATAGTTCTCCCTTCTAACTGTTTTGCAGGCTGGAGAGGATATCGAACTGTCCACGGTTGTGCGCGTCGATTTGCAGAAGATTTTTGGCCTGAGACAGGTTTTGTGTTTTCATTTACTTTGCATAGTGAAAACACTGGATTTGCACAGGTTGCAAGTGTTGTGGAGCTCAATCTTTCAGCTAACCAAGAGAGAGCTTCCATGAAACCTCTACAATGGCAACTTGATCCGAACGTAGAGGATGCTGCCGCTGTTCACGTTCGCGGTCCACTTTTAAAGCCGAGCGATCGCCACATTGACATTGCTCCCATGGAAATCCGGACCTTGCTCGTCACCTTTGGCTAGACCTTGCAACACTCCAGGTACTAGCTTGACGACACTTGATTGTTTGATTTGTGAGAGGTTAAGAAGCTTTGGTTACGGCCTTATCAAAAGTACATGATATTCTATGTTTATATGACAAGAAACTCTACTTCAAGAGGTGACAGTGTGCAAAATGAAAAGTTGGCAGAGCTAAGCATCTCCAAGTTGTGTAAGTCGTTTGGCCATGTCTCCTCCTCAACTAATCACTCTCCTCTTCTGTGCATTGTTTAGCGCGCCTTTAGATCTCGGGAGGCAGCGATGCTGGACAGTAGAACATAAGCCGAGGAACACTCTCCATCCAGCTCCAAAATCTCTCTCGCAGCTCTCTTCCCACGAGTCCCGTCCTTGTGAGCTTTGCATCCCCCTAGCAAGCTCGTCCACGAGACATCATCCGCCGGGAAAGGCATCGTTTTGATGAGCTCCTCCGCCTCACCCAGCCTCCCTACGCGGCCGAGCACGTCGACGAGACAATGATAGTGCTCCACCACCGGTTGCAAGCCGTGATCGTCCTGCATCGACCGAAAGTTCTCCAAAACATCGTAGAAGAGACCCGCGTGGCCGTGAGCCGCCAGGATGCTCGTGAACGTTCGCTCGTCCAGCCGGAATCCCTCGTTGATCATGTCGAGTTTGAGCGCAAGAGCTTGATCCAGGTGACCACTCTGAGCATACGCCTGGATCATGGAGTTCCAGGAGATCTGTGCTCGTCGCGGCATTCGATCAAAACATCTCCGAGCCTCCTCCAGGTGACCGCTCTCAGCGTACACTCCGATCATAGCGTTCCACGAGATTGTGTCTTGGAAAGGCATCGCATCAAACAGCAGCCTTGCCTCTCGCTCCTCCCTGCTCCGACCAAACGCAGAGATCATGGAGTTCCAAGACGTGAGTGTGATAACCGGCATCCTCCAAAACGCGAGCTTGGCATCGCTGGTATACCCGGCTTGTGCATATCCCGCTGCCAGCAGCGTCCAGGAGATGATATTCTTCCGAGGCATCTGATCAAAAAATCTCTTGGCTTCCTCCGCAGAGTGACACTCCACGCAAGCCAGAATTGCTGTGTTCCAAGACACCAAATCCCGGCAAGGCATCGTTTCAAAGACCCTGATAGAATCCTCTTGATGCCCAGCTTGGGCATAAGCTGCCGATATCGCGTTCCATGATGTTATATCCCTCCTCGGCATCGCTTGAAAGAGGCTCAAAGCTTTTCCGACATCGCCATTTTCTCCATACGCTACAAGCATGGTCGTCCACGCCACGGCATCCTTGTGAGAAATCCCATCAAACATCCTTCTCGCTAAAACCATATGCCCACTGTGGGCATACGCTGCTACCATGGTTGTCAAAGAAACCACGTCTTTCACAGGCATCTGATCGAAGAACAGCCTCGCAGTGTGATAATCCCCAGCAGTGCAGTACGCAGTGATCATCGACGTCCATGACGCCAAATCCCAAAACGGCATTCTATCGAAGAGCCACTGTGATCGATCCATATGGCCAAGCTGGGCATTTGCCTGAACTAGAACGTTCCAGGAGATTTGATCCTTCTCCGGCATCCTCTTCAGAAGAGCGATCGCGTGTTCGTGATCGCTCTCTTGCAAATACGCCTGCGCGATCGCATTGAGAGATTTCACGCTCCAGCTCGGCATCCTCTCGAAGAACCCTCGCGACTCCTCCAGATACCCCTCCTTGGCATACATTGCGACCATGGTCGTCCAGGTGATGATCCCACGCTCTGGATTGGCATCAAAGACGCGCTTGGCCGCCGGTAAATCCCCGCTTCTACCGCACGCCGTGAGCATGATATTCCAGGAGTACGCGTTGGGATGCCGGATGGAATCGAAAACCTGGCGCGCGTCGTCAATGCTGCCGCATTTGCCATACATCTCCACCAGGAGATTGAGCAAGAAGACGTTGCCATGGTGCTGGCTGCTAGAAATCCGAGCGTGAGCCCCTCGTCCGGCGCTTAGATCCCTAGAATCGCCAAATCCCCGCACAAGCTGCGCAAAGAATGCCGGATCTTCCTGGACTTCGATCTCTGTGCTGAAGAATCGATCGCGGTAGCAATGGCGATGGCGATTGCGATGGCGCCCAAATCGCATTAACTCCTCTTCCACATCCGGGAATTTAGGGTTCTTGGGCTTCCAGATAAAATATTTTTCAAGATATACATTCTCTTGGCGGAGAAAGAAGCGAGAGAGGCGATGGCCTCTGTGGCTCAGCGCTACCCCGCCTTGATCTTCCCATCGTCTCTCTTCCGCAAGCCCGATGCGCGGTGCGCTGCCACTGGCGATGATGGATTCAAAGCGCCGGATCGAGCAGCGGTGTCATCGGCGGCTTCTTCTTCTCCGGATTACAAGCCCTTGGATCTTGGCCCGGCGGAGCTCAAGCTCTCATTGCAAGACGAGCCGGCGGGCAAGAAGAAGGAAGAGGTGCGTAAGCTCGAGGTAGAAGGCGAGATTGGAGCCAGCAGAACGAGGATTTTGGAGGAATTTCGCAAAGGACTCAAGGACAAGAGCGCTGGAGAGCTCGCATTGTATGGCGGAATTGCCGGTGTCGGGCTTGCGATTGGAGGCAGTGTGCTGAGCTCACTGGAGGTCTTGCCGCTGGTTCCCGAGGCGCTCCAGGCAGTGGGCGTGGGCTACTCGATCCTCATCGCTGGGTAAGCGATCAGATAGATTTCTTTCTCGGTATTCTCTTGTGTTTCTTCTTTCTTGAAAGCTTGGTATTCTCCTGTGTTTCTTCTTTCTTGAAAGCTTGACGGAGTTTTGTTCGTGTGTAGTCGAGCTTTGAAAGGGAAGAACAATGTGCTCGTTGCGACTTCTCCGTTCAAGGCCATCAGTGAGTTGGTCGACAGTAGCGAGAATTCACGCGTCCAACGGACGACGGTAGTTCTTCCTCGCGTAATTGATTCTTCTTTTTCTTCTACGTGGATTTAGTGCTTGCAAAAAACTTACAGGATATGGACGAGGCTGTCGTGCAAGCGCTGGAAAAACTTGCCAAGGAACGCGACGCAGCAGTGAACAAAGTATGTTCCCACTCGTTCCTTTTCGATTGTTGTCTCAACGACAGTTTTTCATCAGGTGGAAGAAATGAAGCAAGCCGCTAGTGATTTCGCCCGCTTGGCTGCTGAGAAGGAGGCTCTTGAAGCGGTCGCAATGGAGCTTGTCAAGGAGAGGGACTCTGCAATTTCCGAGGTAGATCACAGTTCCATTTCTTTCTTTTCCGTGGATGAGATGATGTGCTCGTAGTGTAGGTGTCGGGGCTCAGAAAAGCTGTCGAGGCCATGCAGGGGAGAATCTCTTCCGTGGAGAAAGCTCTAGCTCAAGAAGTCCAACAATTCAGGCAACAAAACGAGGCACTGGAGGTGCTAGCATGTCAGCTGGCAACCGAGAGGGACTCGGCTTTACAGGAGGTTCATCGGTTTAGTCTTCTTTCCACTTAATGTTTGCTGATTCTCCGCGCTCCAGGTTGCGAGGTTGAAAGAAATGGCATCCCAAAGCGAACGATCCGAGGCAGAGAAGCAGTCTCTGGAAGCCGTCGCTTTGCGTCTCACCGAAGAACGAGACGGTGCTCTCCAAGAATTGGAGCAGCTTAAAAAGGCGAGCAAGAAAAGAAATCTTTCACCTGTGCTTCAAATCTTTCACACTCTCAGGTTGTCGCGGAGCTTCGAGCATCAGATTCGGGCCTCACGCCGGAGCAAGAGCTCTTCATAAAGGAGAAAGTTAGAGCTGCTAGATCACAGTACATTGATATCTCACAAGGCTATGACAAACAGGTATGTGATCTTCTGGTGACGTTACTTACAGTGGAGACACTGCTTGTTCTAGGAGAAGGAGGTGCAAACATTCGTCTCCCATCTTGTAGAAGAGTATGGTGCGCCCCGAGAGTGGACTCTAAATTACATGAAACAATTTCTAGACTCCAAGACTTTCGTGGTGAATGAAAATAGTCACACTGACTTCTGATTTTCAAGGTATTTTTTATTCCTTTTTGCCAACAATTGATGTTAAATCTTTGCATGCCTTCATTCAGCTGGTTTATACAACACATTTTGTATGAGAGACGCCATGGCTTTGCTGGGATCTTTGAAGTTGTCCTTCTTGGGATAGATGAACTGGAATATCCGCGCTGTTTCAAACATGAGCCTCTTGATGCTTCGAGGAATCTGGCTGGGTGTCAAGAACTCCTCAGTTAGCTCCTTCCAGCTTTCATCTATGATTCCTTGCAAGTGTTCTATGGCCTGGGATTCAGTGATGCCCCGGTTTTCTCGCATGTAGCATGTAATGCTTGAGGCAACTTCGCCTTTCTCTCGTTCAAACTGGAAAGAAACCATCACTTGTGAGTTGATCAAGCGATCACAGATTGGAAAGCTCACCTGATATGTTCCAATGTCATTGCACAGCCTTGCGATCAAGCACGTCAGTTGCAGGCAGCGTGAGTTCTTGATCTCTTGCATCAGATGTTTTGAGATGGATTCGCCACAGAAGAAGATGGAGCTCAGGAGCAAGTCTTGCATCCCAACACTGACGGTGGCATTGCTCAAGTATGTTTCAAAGCTCGGGATGTGTTTTCTTTCCATCCATTCCGCATCAACTAGTTGAGCACTGATGAGCTTTGCCAACTGCATCAACGAATCAGAAAATCAGATCATGCTACATTGCATTTGCACATTACTTGTTCTTGCATGTGTTCCCTTATATTAATGGATGAACCAGTTTGAACCTTCGAAGCGCTTTTAACCATTTCGTTGATAGTCCGGTACAAGCCACTGAAGCAAATTTGAACTTCCTCGGATAAGTGGCTCACGAGAGATGGATCCCAGCTGTGGACACTGTTTGATGAGAACTTCTCGCTTTTCAAAGCTTTGCTCACCTCCTGATAGCCTCAAGAATACATCTGGTCTGTGCAGGGCTGCCATAGTAATCGGCTAAATCGTCGAGCGTCGAGCTGAGGAGAGCGTACTTTGTGTAGAAGAGCCGCAACTCCGAGAACTCTGGCTCAAACATGCAAGACGCAATGCTAAAGTGGGCTGTCACGACCTTGTCACCAAAAAATGGAAGATCTCCAAACTTGAGCGCGGCCCACCACCTTTACACAAACACAACTTAATCAAGGTGTGATTTTGAGCTTTATATTGTACCTCAAGAGCGTCTGGATTTCTGATTGGTGAATTGACTGGCATGCGTTGAAGTCCTCTTTTGCCAGATTTATGAAGAGCTCATTGTTTACAAAAGGCAGCCTGTAGTTGATTCCTTAAGGAATTTCAAAAGCAAATAAAGAAAATCACCTGTAAATTGTTTTGGCTATCCATATATCGTTCGGGCCGTAATTGTGAATATAAGATTTAGAATACGCCCTTGGAAGACATGAATTCCACTGGTTCGATAACTCAAACTCTACCTGAATTGAGATTGAAAATGAACTATATCAATGTTAATTAGATGTGTACCTCTTGGAAAAAGTTTTTCTTGGCTGACCATTTGTCTAAGTAAGCTTTATCAAGTTGTGATAAATATTTATGAGCATAGTTCTTAGCTTTTGTCAAGATATTGTCGTTTGCAAAAGCGACTTGGGATGCTCTGTATAGATTGAATATATCAGAAGCACCATGATATGATTCGCCAGGGAAACAGAAGAATTTGTCTTCGCTTGACATAAAATTTAGAAATACATCTACATAAACGCATTTTTTTCCATATGTATATGCATGAATAAACAGAATAAAAGAACCTTACCTGGTGTCACCTTATATCCATGCAACCTGAGCAGACGAAAGCCCATTGATGTGTCGTCAATATCTTTGAGATAGCTTTCTCTCCCCCATCCAATTCCTTTTTTATCACTCCAATATCTATCATAAAATTGTTAGTGGACAATTGTTATTGACTATTCATACTTACTTATACACATAATCTAATATGTTTTTAATTTCAGGTTGAAAATATCGATCAATTCCTAGCCTTTCCAAGGTATCAACAATCCATAAACGCTCAAATAAATCGATAGCATATTGACATGGCACTAAAGTTATAGTTTTTAGAATATTGACAGTATCAACTCAAACAACATAAATTTACCTGAGTTTTTCACTTTTTTAACCACTCCTTTGAGATACTCCAAGCATCTGGGGTCCTTTGTGTGCATATATACACAAGCTGTGGCAGAAGGGGAACTTAGAAACGATCCATCAGTGCCTATGAACTGCAAAATCTTTTCCCAGTTGATGTGATCTTGCAATCCTTCTAAAGAATATAGAATTGTTGTTGGAATAGAATGAACCATCTCCAATGGAATCCTGGATATGTAAAGAAAAATTAGTGCATTCAATTGACTATGTTAGCAAATTTGAGTTTAATTACTTTTGCAACTTCTTTTGACGATATCCTTGAAGAATTTTTAGAGCTGGAATATCAATTGGAATGTCTAGACCCTTCTGTTTGGCTTCCTCTAGCATCGTCATAAAAATGAGCTCAAAACCACAAAGTAAATCTCCTTTATCTTTTGTAAGTTTGTATATGTTTTGCTTGAGGAATCTTTCACCTGATCACAAAATGTTAGGAGATAACCTTGATTTATATCATGGAAACTACCTTTATTGATGTTGTCATGTCCCAGGTTCCACGTTTTCAACGCAACTAAGCATGAGACTGTGCTCAATACCCGATCATAAATTTGAAAGTGGTTCCTATCCCCCCAAGATCCATCAGGAAGCTGGTTATGAGCAATCCACTCCAGTGTTTCGGGGAATTCTGGGCAAGTAGCGTTTGACTGCGAGGGGATCCGAGCAACCCAAGCTGTGTCATAAGCAGAGGGACTGATTTCTCCATCGTCCAAGGTTGCAAGCAATTTTCTCATTTCCTCTATCATATATGCTTTACTGTCGGTGGTGGATGCTGGAACTGTTTCCTGTCAAAAGCATTGTAATCAGAGTGGAACACGAGGGGAAATACCTCCTCCAAGAACTGGAGAGATTCGTGACAAGGAGCACTCTCCTTCGTGACGCTTGGTAAAGCCTTACAACGTTGCAATTGGCAGGATGGAAACTTATATTCCCTGCTCTGCAATCTACAACTGATCCGAGCATAATCAGAAGAGCCTGCATATGGCACATCATGAACACTGAAGTTGCTTCCATATGCTCTGAATGAAATCATATTAGTGATTGTAGAATCAGCGCATCCCTTTGTTTTAAGCAAAGATCTGATGTGGACTTGGACTTATTTTGAGCAACGATGACGAACACGACCGCGAAGGCTCGCCACCCTTTCCAGTCTATTAAACTTTCTCGTCAACAATCTTTCCCACAAATGCGCAACGTGTGGCATGTGGTTAGGCCGGCATGTTTGACTGACTTGCACATCCCTGGGAGTCGTGAACGACTCTGATAATCGGAGCGTAAAAAATTGCAGACCACTTTTGAATATCCAGCTAATTCTGTCGCGATCTCGTGCATGCATCACAATTTGGTGTCATGCTTCACGACGGGCACCACGAGACTACCAAAACAACATATAGATAGATAAGAAATTCTGACAGCCTGATTTGCACTGCTGTGGAAGGTACCCAAGTGATGGATAAGCCTATCAAGTCCCAGGTTCACTTGGTAACTCCAGCAATCCCATCGTCCCCTGGCTGGAACTATGAGCTCACCAATCTCGACCTCATCAATTGGATCCCAAGGCCGGAGTACCATGAGCTTGTGTTCTTCTTCCGCGACTGCGTCTCTCCGCATCATGGCGAGCGAGAGCTCCACCAAGGCCTCAAGTCGTCCCTGTCCAAAGCACTGGCCGAGTTCCCTGTGCTCGCTGGCCGGATTTGCCACGGCGAGGCACCTTTCAAGCTTGAGGTGAATGTCAACTCCCAAGGTGTGAACGTCATTGAATCCAGGAGCGATGCGAGCCTCGACGAGTGGTCGGACCTCAGGCAGTGCCCAATTTCGGTCGATTTCTCGCTTTCTGGTGATCATGCTGATCTCTCCCAGATGTCATTGATGCAAGTCCAGGTGACAACGTTTCGCTGTGGAGGAGTGGCCATTGGCTTCCACTTTCTACACATGGTCATGGACGGGTACAGCCTCGTCAAATTTCTCACGCGATGGAGTGAGATCCACCGTGGGGTCTCGCCGATCAACCCAAGAACTCGCCAAGACTTCACAACCGCGGTGCTGAAAGCTCGCAGCTCTCCAGTCGTGGATGCCCCGGTGCCTTTCGTCGTAGAAAACGCACAGCAAGATGCACTCGGCTTCGACTTTGGAAGGGCGGAAGAACACGAATCGATGGTGCTGCGGATGGGTAAAGAGGCCATCGATTCCTGCGCCCGAGAGATCGAAAGCTCCACCAAGTTCGGCTATGGCAGAGCCACCACCTTTGAGACTGTCTCGGCATTGCTTTGGTCGTCTATAACCGCAGCAAAAGCCATTCCCGGGCATCTTGATACTTCCTACATGCTGCCCATCAACTTGCGAAGCAAAGGTAGATTTGCGCCCCAGATCCCCGAAGACTACTTTGGCAATGCCCTCATTCCATGCCAGGCATACGCTGCCACTGCGGGACAAGTCGCGAGTGACAAGAGCTTTGCTGCCAAGCTGATCCACGAGAAGATCGTTAGCTCCGACCACCTTTGCATGCGCAGTGCCGTGGACTGGCTCGAGTTAAACTCTCCCATGGCACTGCCAGCATCACTTCACTGGAAGCGAGGTTTGCTCTCCACATCTCTGGGGAGGTTTCCAGTCTATGGCATTGATTTTGGCTGGCGGGGTGGCGCATTGGCTCAGCTTTGCCTTCTTCCGACTGCTCTGCCGCCTTCGTTTGTGGCGCTGTTTCCAGCTCCAGCCCCAGAGCCGAAATCGATCGATCAGAGCAGGGGCGTCGACATACACATCCGGCTGGCGCAAACTCACAAGGAAAAGCTGCTCAATGACGTCTTCTTCACTCGCAACTTTGCTGACAAAGAGATCTCTAGCTGGTCAAAGAGTCTGTGTAAGAAAGCCTTGAAAGTTGCCATGAAAGCGTGAAAGCGTCGCTGTATTTTCCTTTTGATCTTGAATAAAGACCTTCGTAATCAAACACTTTCAAAAGGCTCATGAAAGATCGATTTCAAACACCATCTCCAGTACACCACCGTTATATAAATCTAGGTCTTACATTGAATCCAATACTTCCGAGTTCTAGCTAGAATGGAACTCTTCGATCTTGCGCTCTACCTGGGCTTGATCCTCCTGGCTGGAGCGCTATGGAGGCAATACCGCTCTTTCAAGGTACGACTACCACCAGGTCCGCGGGGCTTGCCTTTGATCGGCCATCTCCATCTCCTGAGCACACTGCCACACCGATCCTTGCAAAAGCTGTCGCAAGCCCACGGGCCACTCATGCACCTCCGATTTGGCACAGTACCAGTGATTGTGGCGTCCAGTCCAGCCATGGCCAAGGAAGTTCTCAAGACCCACGACCTCGCATTTGCGTCGAGGCCATACCTCCTCGTCGGTGAGTACGCTGCTTACAACTTCCACAACATTGGCCTCGCCCCCTATGGCGATCACTGGAAGATGATGAGGAAGCTGTGCTCCACCGAGCTCTTCACGGCCAAGCGGATCGACTCCTTCTCGTGGGTGAGAGTGGAGGAGCTGTCCGGCATGGTATCTGGATTGCTGGCGAAATCGGCGAGCAAGGAGGTGGTGCAAATCAAGAGCTTCCTCACCGACTTTACTTTCAATGTCATGACGCGAATCCTGATGGACCGCGCCTTCTTCGGGCCGGCTGGCGCGGACTCACAGGGCAAGGCTCGGGAGTTTCGGGGGATTGTGGAGGAGATCTTGCAGGTGGCCGGGAGTTTCAACGTGAGCGAGTACATTCCCAGTGCATTCAAGTGGATCGACTGGAACATCCCTCGTTTCAAGAGGCTTCATGCTCGCCAGGACAGGTTCCTCCAGGAGATCATCGACGAACACAAGGTTGGTCACGATGCTCTAGCCAAGCCTAGAGATTTCATAGACATCCTTCTCTCCTATTTCAACCATGGAGACTCTCGAACCGACTTGGACAACATCAAAGCTGTGCTTTCAGTGAGTATTTGTTTTTCAAGAACAGCTCTTGACAATTGTGTATCAGGATTTGCTGCCAGGGGGAACCGACACATCCATCACAACAGTGGAGTGGATCCTGGCGGAGCTACTTCGAAACCCACTTGCATTGAAGAAGGCCCAAGACGAGCTCGACACGGTGGTAGGGAAAGATCGCATGGTAAACGAATCGGATTTCCCCAAGCTCCACTACCTGCACGCGATCATCAAGGAGACCTTTCGTCTCCACCCCCCGATCGCGCTGCTCGTCCCACACATGTCAAGATACGAATGCAAGGTGGCCGGCTACGACGTTCCAAAGGGGGCTACCACGCTCGTCAATGTCTACGCGATTGGGAGAGACCCAACGGTGTGGGAGGATCCCACTCGGTTCTCTCCCGAGAGGTTCCTCGAGGGGGCGGGGAAGGGCATGGACGTCCGAGGCCAGGACTTCGAGCTCCTTCCATTCGGCTCGGGGCGACGGTCGTGTCCTGGGCTTCAGCTGGGACTGAAAACGGTCGAGTTGGCTTTGTCAAATCTCGTCCATGGCTTCGACTGGAGCTTTCCCAACGGCGGCGGTGGGAAAGATGCTTCCATGGACGAGGCTTTCGGCTTGGTCAATTGGATGGCGACTCCATTGCGAGCTGTGGTTGCTCCTCGGCTACCACCTCATGCTTATGAGAAAGTTTGACTGTTTACTAAAACTTAAAGTTCTCCATATTTTACTTAGAAGTTTCTTGGCATGTTTTACGTAGAAGTTTCTTGGCATGTTTTACATAGAAGTTGCTTGGCCAAGTTCTCCATGTTTTGCGTAGAACTTGCTTCCTCATTGTCAAATGTAAAGACTTCTATTCGTTCATGACTTTGATTGTTGTGTCAAATTACAATATTCGCCGGTGGACTCCGTCGGGCGGCTGGGGTGTGCATCGACCCTGCTGGGTGGCATCCCCCCAAAAGGAGTCGTTCCATGGCATTTTGTCCCAATAAAAAGTAAAGCCAAGTCAAAAATGTTCGGAATCTACACTGTCATTAGACTGGACTGGATGGCGACTCGCTACCACGACAAAGTTTGACTATTTTAAAGACTTGTTTTAAGAATTTATGAAGTCTGGCTAACTTAAAGGCGACATGTTGCTAGTTTTCCATGTTTCACGCTTTTTCAAGTTCCTAGAAGTTGCTTGGCCAAGTTTCCCATGTTTTACGCAGAAATTGCTTGGTCAAGTTTTCGATGTTTTGCTTAGAACTTGCTTCCTCTTTTTCAAATTAAAAGACTTTTATTCCCTCAAGACTCCTAATGGTGTTTGATTATGGAATCAAATTACAATATTCCATGGCATTTTGTCATGGCTAGGCTAAAATCAAGTCAATATCTACAGGCATTAGACTGGAGATTTCCCGACGGTGGCAAATTTGGCTTGTCAAGTGGATGGCGACTCCATTGCCTTATGACAAAGTTTGACTGCTTGTTTTAATAACTTAAAGGCGCTTGACACGGCTTTTTTATGTGCTTGGCCAAGTTCTCCATGTTTCACGTACAAGCGGCTTGGCAAATTACAATATTCGATGGCATTTTGTCATGGCTAGGTAAGAAACTCAAACACGAAAATCAAGTCAACAATGTCCTATCGGGATCTACACTCTAAGAAGTTGAGCATTTTTAACAGAGCGATAGCACTTTCGACTATCGATATGTAAATTGCAAAAAGATAGCTTTAGGCGCAGTTATGGTGCCTGTGCTGGTACTTTACCTTGTTTGCATTGGGGCAGCAGCACTCGCGTATCTCCAGCGATGGAGAAGATTCAAAGCGATGGATCTGCCTCCTGGGAGCCTGGGCCTTCCGCTACTCGGCGAGACCCTCCAGTTCATACGATACACCAAGAGCAACCGGCCCTGGGAGTTTATCGAACAGCGGGAAGCCAAGTACGGTAAGATCTTCAAGACCTCCTTGTTTGGCTCCCCAATGGTGATGGTCAGTCCTCCCCAAGGCAACAAGCTTGTCTTCTCAAACCACAACCTCTTGGTGGAGACTGCGTGGCCTAGCCCGATGAAGACGCTGGTTGGATCAAACGCCATAAACTTCATGTCTGGAGAGGAGGCCAAGAGCTTCCGTGACGTGCTCATGACCTTTCTGAGTGCTCAAGCCGTCCAGAGCCAAGTCGTGCCTACGAGCAACATGATTCAAGATCACCTCCACAAGCACTGGAAGCATGGGGAGACCGTGCTGGCTTATTCTCTCATCAAACAGGCTCTCTTCTCGGTCACCTGTTGTGCATTCCTTAGCGTGAGTGATGAAGAAGAACAGCTGGAGCTGCTCGAGCCGCTGGCCAAGATCATCAAGGGGCTCATCTCCTTGCCGCTCGATCTCCCCTGGACGAACTTCCACCACGCCAAGAAGGGTCGGGTGGAGCTCTACAAGATGTTTGACAAGTATATCGCGCGGAGAAGGATCGAGCTCGAGAATGGGTCGTCTTGCCAGCAAGATCTCCTGTCACTGCTTCTCAGCACCAAGCTCGACAATGGCAAGCTCATGAACGACGACCAGATCAAAGACAACATCCTATCGCTGCTCTTCGCCGGCCATGACACCAGTTCCAGCTCGCTAGCCATGACCCTCAAGTGCCTGGCTCAAAATCCAGCCTGCTACCAGGAGCTTCGCAGAGGTAAGCAAACTTGTCGAAGATTTTTGATCGAAACTTACCATGATCATCTATGCCAGAACACATGGATATACTATCAGCCAAGCAGCCTGGGGAGGAACTCAACCAGAACGACCTCCGCAAGATGAAATACACATGGATGGTTATCCAGGAGACACTGCGAGTGATGCCGACCGGGTTTGGCATCCTTCGCAAAGCTCTCAAAGATGTCGAGATGGATGGTTTCACCATCCCAAAAGGCTGGCAGGTAAATACCATCTTTTTTGTTTACCTATAGGAAAGAATGTAATCTCTTTGCTGCAGCTCTTAATATCGGGCTACCGGAGCTACAGAAAACCAGAGTTTTTTGCCGAGCCTTTCAAGTTTGAGCCATCCCGATTTGCAGAAGGCACGGGACCGGTTCCATACACATATATTCCATTCGGTGGAGGACCCCGGATCTGCCCGGGCATCCAACTTGCGAAAATGCAGGTGATGGTGTTTCTTCACCACTTGGTCACAAGATATGAGTGGACCCTAGTGGAACCCGATGAACCAGTTTCCTATACCCCAGTTGCAATGCCGACTAAAGGACTGCCAATTAAGTTAAAGTAGAAATACTCAATGTATAGATCTAAGTTATTGCTAGTCAATAAAGGTACAGTCTTATTTTTTATTGACCTTTATTGACTCTTGTTGACTTTGAGCTCTTAGGATTTGCATAGTATGATTTTAATATACAAATGTATCGGTATGAAAAGCTTAGGATGCGACCATTGGATCATTTGCTTCTTCTGGTTTAAATCCGTGCCTGTATATGTCATAGTTATTGCGGCTTCCCTGCGCGAATGGACGCTCGCCAAGCACTGCTAAGAGGTCCTCCTGCCGCAGGACCTCTTTCTCAAGTAGCAGCTCCGCGATCTTGGCAACCCCGTCCCTGTGCTTGTCAATCAGTGCTCGGGTGCGAGCGTAGGCATCACTCACAATCGCCCTCGCCTCCTCGTCCATGAGTTTGCTCGTATTGTTGCTAAAAGGCTTGAGCAGCTCCGTCTGTGACTTGCGGGGAAAGGAGACAAGCCCAACTTTGTCGCTGAATCCATACTCGGCCACCTGCGCGTAGGCCATCAGCGTGACTTTCTCCAGATCGTTCTGCGCACCCGTGGTGATCCTTCCCAGCAGAACCTGGAGAGAGACACATCAGGACCTTTTTCCTCCAAGTTTGTTCTTACCTCCTCCGCTGCTCGCCCTCCAAGAGCCATACAGATTATGTCATTGAATTGCTGCTTGGTCATGAGTAAGTCCTCGTTGGGAACGTATTGCGCAAAGCCCAGCGCCGCACTCCCTCGTGGAACTATTGTAACTTTGAGTAGCGGCTCCGCGTGCTCTAAGAACCACCCGGCGACGGCATGACCAGCTTCGTGGTAAGCAACAGTCCTCCGTTCGTCCTTGCTAACTACCTGTGTTGAAACTGTGTTATCTCGCGAGAAAACTTTGACAAGAAAACCCATAGTACGTACCCGGTTCTTTCTCTCGATGCCGGCAATAACTCTGTCGACTCCTGCTTCGAGCTCCTTCATGGAAATCTCTGACTTCTCACGCCTTGCAGCTATGAGAGCAGCTTCATTGCACACGCTGGCAATCTCCGCCCCAGCAAAGCCGTGTGTGAGACCAGCAACTCGTTGTGAGTAAAACTGAGGCTCCTTGTCCAGCTTCAGTTTCTTGAGATGCACCCGAAGTATCTGTTCTCGTCCTCTCACATCCGGCCTGTCTAAAGCAATCTGACGATCAAAGCGTCCAGGCCTGAGCAACGCCTTGTCGAGAATATCTGGCCTGTTTGTCCCAGCGAGTATGACTACTCCTTCTGTAGTTGCAAAGCCGTCCATTTCAACCAGGAGCTGGTTGAGGGTGTTTTCACGTTCATCGTTTGACCCAAGACCAGCACCTCTTGCGCGGCCGATGGCATCGATCTCGTCAATAAAGATGATGCTCGGGGCTTCGCGACGAGCTTGAGCAAAGAGGTCTCTGACTCGAGAAGGTCCAACCCCGACGAACATCTCTGTAAAGTCAGAACCGGAGATCGAAAGAAATGGCACACCGGCTTCACCTGCAGTAGCCTTTGCTAGCAGCGTTTTGCCGGTGCCAGGAGGTCCGACCAAGAGAGCACCTTTGGGGATTCTTGCACCGAGGTCGAGGTACTTTTTGGGACTCTTCAAAAAGTGAACGAACTCCATCACTTCTGCTTTGGCTTCGTCGCATCCGGCTACGTCCGCGAACATGACCTGCATAGTTAAAATGTAAAGTCAGTAAGCTCTCCCAGAGTAAAACAATATACTACCATGCCTTATCTTTGACGCCTGGATCCATCCTTGCCACCTGAGCCTTTCCCATGGTAAAAATGCTGCGACCACCATTGCTATCCGTCCCCTGCCCAGTGCCAGCTCTCTTCCATTTCCAGACGGAAAATCCAACCCACGCAAAGAGGAAGAGAATCGGTGCCATGTTCGTAAGCTCTCGCCGCCAATTCAACTCGGTTTGATACATGACTGGGACGTAATCGTGCGAGTCCCACCCGAGGCTGGCTTGCGCCCTCTCCAGTTGCTGCTCGAAACCATCAGCACTGCCGATTCGAAAAAAGTGTCGGCAATGACTCTGAGTGTCGTCACTAGAAGCTGGGTCCCGAACAAAAACGCGGACCAAGCTCCTGTTAACCACGACAACATGGTCTACGAGACACTGCTCCAAGAGCTCAGATCGGAATTGATGGTAAGTAATCTGCAAAGAAAAAGTGTATACTGTGAGAAACGAAGAGAAGAAAATGGAGAAGGAGAAAAGAACCTCCGAGACATCTTCACTTCTAGAAACGGTATAGAGGTTCCACAAGGCCGCCACTGATAAGCCGACAGCAACCAAGGATACAATTCTTGTTCTGAGATCTCCGAGATCCCGTGCTCGGGGTTTCGATTTTCCTGGAAGAAAGGCAAAACGTAAGTTATCCAGAGTAGAAGTTTGATACCTTGGTTTGACTTCTCCCCGGGACCATCTTTTGGAACCTTGTTCTTTGGATAGAAGTTACTGAAGCCTGGAAGAACAAAGAGTATTAACGCTATTGCTAACAATTAATTTCATCAAACTCAATTCCAACCTCTTTCCGATGCTTTACTCGAATAGAATTGCCGAGTGCCGAGATTGCTACCTTGGTATCGCTGTTGTTTGTGCGCTCCTCTCAAATCACGGCCGCGCCGTAATCCGCACGCGCCGCCGCTGCCAATCCAGCTTCCGAAAGACCGCTGCGTCGGGATAGGATCAAAACCCAGCCGGTGCTCTAGAATGCCGCCGAGACACGGATTATCCACCAGAATGCCGCGACTCTCCCTGAATGCCTGGCCCGAGGAGAGGGAAATGAGATCGAGAATGGCTGCGCCGCGCGAGACTTACCGAGAGGATTCGTTTTCTTGCGAGGAGCGCGGCCAGCTGCCGAGACATCAAAAACCTCTGCCAATCGACGAGCCCTAAAAAAATGGTCGCGAGGTCGAAACCCTGGCTCGGAAAACAAAGAGAATCTTAAAACAGCATATTCTAGTCGGCTATAAGAATATTCTCATTTTAAACTGTTCGAATTTAGGGTTCTTCATTTTTTTCTTGTTTGGGTGTGGCGAGATGGGGAAGAAGATGACGACGGAGCAATGCCTGGCGTATTTGCAGAGGAAATCCGCCACGAATGGAGATTCTGTGTTTGCGCATCTCGCACAACTGATCCAACTGGTAAGTAAAGCTCGGGCGGATCGATTTTGCCCCAATTCTTTTTCTCTGTTTTGTAGATCGTTGTGACGCAGCCAGAGAATGCCGTGGACATTTTAGAGACGAGCTTGCTGCTCAAGCAGACTCGATTCGTCCCCGAGGAAGGCCCCAAAGTCCCTCGCTCGTGGAAGGATGACAAAGACGAGAAGTTTGTCAAGCAGTTTATCGGCCTCCAGAGGTATTTCCTCCGCTAGTCTTTGGGGAGAATAACTTGCAAAGAACTTTTCCATTGGTGAGCTCATCGTTTCTTCCTTTGTTCCAGTGCTTGTTTGCAAGGTCTAAAGTTTGTTCTTTTGCTCTTGTTTTTCTTTCATAGCATTCCCGAAAAGAAGCCTCCCCCAGCGGCTGTCGATCCCGAGTCCGAGGAGCCTCCTCCAGAAGAGGAGCCGGAGGAGGAAGAAGGAGAAGGCCCCGAATACGCAGTGGACAACTTCCTCTCGGACAGTGCGTTTTTCGAGGCGATTGGATCCGGGCTGGGCCGAGCGGAAAACTACCAGATTGTTTTGACGATGCGGCAGCTGGGAGGCACCAAGATCGTCTCGAAAATGAAGTTCTTTGGCAAGTTCTTCGGCATCAACAGGTAAAGCTTACGAGCAAGCTTTTCCGGATTGAACTATTTTGTGTCTAGCAACTATTTCGTGTTTGAGACGACGAGCGAACCAGCGGCAGAGCCAGAAGGTGGTGGCGAGGAAGGAGAAGAGGGTGCTAAGAAGGGGCCGTGGGGAAGGCCAGTGGAAACCATTCCAGTGGAAGCAGGCATTGGACCAAACGCAAATACGTACTGGGTTTGCAGCCGGCCAGGCGACGAACTCTACAGGCTTCCAGACGTGACACCACTCCAGATCAAAACCGCGAGACAGATAAAGAAGTTTTTCACCGGAAACTTGAAGGTGCACTCTTTGCTTTTGCTTTTCCTTCTCACCTCTATAAACTCTCTTCTCAAGTAATCTGACCAGGCTGAAGTTTCGGCATATCCACCGTTTCCTGGAGTCGAAGAGAACTATTTGCGCGCACAGATTGCACGGATATCAGCCACTTGCGAGATTGCTCCCAAAGGTTTTTACAAGGTGAGCTTCAAAAGCATGGCTTACATTCTAATGCTCTATTCTTTTTCTCGTTTCTCCATCAGGCTCCAGAAGAAGGTGAAGAAGGTGGCGAAGGAGGGCCACTGGAACCGGACGAGGAGTATCAACCTCTTGCCACGGCCGAGCTCCAGTCGCTAGAAAACTGGGTACACAAGAACAAGTACCTCAACTTACAAGGCCGGACGACACTCTTCGTCCCGGAAAAGGAAGAGGCGGAGGAGGCCGAGGAAGAAGAAGGCGAGGAGAAGGAAGAGCAGCCACCGAGCCCCGAGGAGCTGGAAGAGATCCCGGGAGCTCTCACCTCCATCGACACAGACAAAGATCTCCCGCAGCAAGGCTGGAAGCCGTGGTCTCTCATCACCAGCTCGACGCACAAGAGCCTCAAGCACCAAGTTCTCGGTTTGAGGTCGGCAATCTGGCCGGGTGCCTGTACCGTGGTCACTCCAACCGGGTTTAGCAGCGTCTACATCGGCTGGGGGATGAAACACACGCCTTTCGTGGCACCGCTACCGCCTCCAGTGTTGAAAGAGTTTGAGGGGCTCACGCCGGAGAGCTTGGAGCTCCCGCCCATACCAAAGCCGCCAGAGCCCGAGGCTGGAGAAGGCGAGGAAGGTGGCGAAGTCGATGAAGAATAATAGTTTCTCTAAGCAAGCATTCCTGATTATTTGAGCCTAACTAGAGTATTATGTGGGAAAAATCATGGTTGTAGAAAATACCTAATCCTATTATGGTGAAAACATTGGTATTGGATCTTGATAACACGCTTGTCTGCGTGTCCGACCACGACGATGACAATCTCCTCCAGTGCGTGACGAAGCGACCGGGTTTGGACAAGTTCCTGAGAGATATGTCACAGGTTTACGAGGTCGTGGTCTTCAGTGCCTCGGGCGCATCGTACGTGAAGAAGATTGTAAGCAGCTTGGAGAATTAGTCTCTGCCATTTTCACGGGGAGCGATACAGATTGGGTGAGTGGCCAAGTGGTGAAGGATTTGAGGAAACTGAAAAGGGAGCAGGAAAGTCTCATGGTGTGGATCGATGACAACGCGAGCTTGTATCTCTACCATCCCAAGAGTGGAGTCCCGCCCTTCCATGGCAATCCCAATGACTCCATCCTCGAGGCCTTGACTCCGCTGCTACTCAAGGTGGAATCGAGCCAAATCAGTATAGAGGATGCAAACAAGATGTTTGTTTCGAGTGTTAAACAGCATAAACAAACTCCCAGATACTGACGCTCTTGGTGAAATTTTGCAAAATACCATTTTTGTTCGTTTATATTACATTTTAATCGTTAAATCCTCATAGTTAGCTACATTCTACAAACTTTTTCGGCACTCCCAAGATGTTTCTATGAAAGCTTTAGGATCAAAGTCAAAAACTTTTGAGAGAAAGAAAACCAAACAAAGCCAAACTTTTCAAACTTCGTCATAATCGTTTCTGCTCTCAATCCACCACCACCATGTCCTCGTAGATCTTGTCCGAGATGGCACTCCGGAGGATGAGCATGGGATCGATAGCCCCGCTGTTCTCCAGGAACATCTTGAGTATGTTCTTGGAGAAGCCCGAGACGAGCGCCACGCCGGGCTCGTCCTTGAGCACCGGGACGCTCTCCGAGTCCCTCAAGTTCCAGAAGACAATCTGCGGCGGCTCCACGTACCCGGCCTCCTTGAACTTGCGCTTGATCGCCATATGATCCGTCTCCCAACCTGGCGCCTGTTCGCCACCCCACCAATCCGGCCGAGGATTGTACACGCCGCCGTAGTGTTTCCCCCTGGCCTCGTCAAACTCCATGTCGCTGTAGACGAAGAGCCTCTTCACCATCTTCTCCGGCGGGACGTTAAACTCGCGGGCTCGCTCCAGGATCCGATCAAACACCTTCTGGAAGTCGGTGTTCATGTCCCACGGCATCCTCGTCGTGAACTCGTACTTCTCCGCCAGCGTCTCGCCCCGGATCTCGTGGAAGGCCGGCTCGTCGCTGAAAGTTATCAGCCGACCCTTCCACGGCTCGTCGCTCAGCTCCGCCGTGATCATCCCCAGCGCGATGCAAACCTCCATCGGCGTCCCGCTCATACTCCCCGACACGTCGCAGACGGACACCGAGTTCTCCAGGCTCCCCTTCCGCCGCAGCTCGTCCACCATCGCCCTCCACTGCAGCTCCGCCGCGCCTCTCTCCGCGCCATCCTTGGTGACAGCAGCCCGGAGGATCTCGTGCGGGAGAACCGCCCCGGCCGCGATCTTTTCCTTGCCGGACTTGACGTCCTCGAGGTACTGCTTGAACCGCTCCTCGTCGTGCTTGGTGAAGATCTTCGAGTACGTCTTCATCGCCACCGACGCCACCCGGTTGTATGGCAGCTCGTCCCACCTCTGCGCGCTCATGTACACCTCCGGGAGCTCCAGCGCCTTGCGCAGTGGAACCAGAACCTCCTTGCGCAGCTTGTCGCGAGCTCGGTACGCGTACTGCCTCTGGTCCAGCTCCGCGAACTCGGGGGTGCTGTTCTTCGGGAAGAGCTTGCACGCGATCGCCTCGCACAGCAGCGTCTGCTTGTCATAGGCGGAGTCGAGTGATGGACACCACTTCGCCGCGAGACTGATCCTCGCATTGTTCTTGTGCTGCTTGTACGCCTCCAGATCCTTGGCGAGCGCGTCGGCGAAGACGCGAGCAACGCCGGCGTACACCGCTGCAAACTCGGGATCCTTGGCGAGCCTGTCGATCGCGCGGCGAGCCAGCGCCAGCGATCTCTCCTTGCGCAGCTCGGAAGCCTTTTGCTTCTCGGCCTTGTCCTTGGCGATGCTCGCCGCTACTCGCTCCTCCCGGTCGCCTTGCGTAGCGATCCTTGCTCTGTCCGTGATCCTTGCGCATCTGTCCCGGCCGCTCCGGCGGATCCTCGAGCGCCACCGCCGATCATGTCTCTTGTTCTTCCACTCCTCCTTCTCGCGCATTCTCTGCGCCGTCACCACCTCGCCTTCCAGGATCCGCTGGACGAGCTCCAGGAGATCCTTGAAGTAGCCGACCGGGGCGACCTTGGCGATGTTGGCGGCCAGCGTCCGGGGATGGTGATCGTAGAGCCAGCATGCAGCGTCATAGAAGTGGAGCTTGTCCGATTTGCCGCTGCCACGGATCCCCCGGAGCTGGAAGATGAGCTTGAGAGTCGTCAAGGGATCTTCTTTCCAGGCCGTGGTGGCCAGTTCCTTGACGCGCGAGGAATCGGTGGTGTCGGGGACGATGTGGAAGAAGAAATCGAGGCAGGCCGAGCCGGATGCGACGTAAGTGTCGGCGAGATTCTCGGTGAGGCCCTTGAGTGGGAGAGGATCGATCGCCATACCTTGGAGGGCGAGCTCCGGCGGGCCGCAGATCGTGAGTACTTCCTCGTTGATCGACGCCATGAAAGAAAAGGATCCCTAAACGAGGATCCCTGGCCGCTATTTAACTGTGCTCGCGCCTTGGGAGCCAAGTAAACGCTTTGCTTAAATTAACTCCGGGTTTAATGGGTTCGCTCGCTACGTGTTTGAAATGCAAAAAACCAAGCGGCTGGATTTGACAAGCACAAAACGCAAAGAAATTCTTATTTTCGGAATGGTGCTCACGACGATGGATTTGTACTGACTGGAATTGCTATAAGATTTGGAATGAACGTTTTCAAGTTGGAAACGAGGTTACCATGTCTGGCAAATCCCAAGTAGACACACAAGGGTGGAAACTAGAAGCCCAAGACGCATTTAGCCAGGCCCTTGGCACCACCACATGTAGCAGCAAGTGCCAGGCATGAGTATTTTGTAGGAAGTGTTTTTCGCTACTTGGAGATGGTCCAAGAGTGTGTTCTTCCAGACAGAAAAAAACTTCTCTTTCCATTTTGTTTTGGAGATTTCAGCTAAAGTTTTCAAAAGACTTTACGGCTGTTTTTATGCTGTAAAGCATTCCAATTGGCACTAGTATGTATCTATGATATCAAGAGGCTATGGTGTGCAAAATTTTCTCACTGCAGGAGGAAAGCTTTGAGATTAGTTAGCATTGAGAGTGTCTTGATGTTCATCCAAATAGAGCTGTGTGAGACGAATCATTCATTCATTCATAAACTGCTTATGACTGGAGGATGTAAATAGCTGTGGTAGAGCGGCATGTGGTAGAGCGGGAGAACTCCTCCAGAGCCTTGCATTGACATTCATGGGGAAGATGCTAACCGAGCAATTGTAGCATGGCAGTGCTATGAAGCACCTACATTTGCACAGCATCAGTCACCTGGATGTGAAGGCCACATTGGCAAAGGCGTCTACAAGATACTAGATGGAACCATGTTCATCTTGTGCTAGAAAAAAACTAGAGACTGAATGGGTGGCGTTGTTAAACTTGCAAAGTCTATGCACTATTGCAAAGAGGTTGTGCATCAGGGGGATGGTCTAAACTTGAGTTTGAGTTCATAAGTTGAGCTCAATTTAGCTCAAGTCAATGTTAGTCAATATAATCAACTATAACTCTTATAAGGAAATATTATGTAAGAAAGATGTTATTCTTTGGTGAATTTCAAATTCATTTTTTTAATTGTCAATGGTTTAGAAAAAATTTTATTTTTTAAATATATTCATGGAGAAAAATTTTAATTTCTAATGTGACCTATACAATAAAATATTGATTGAGTAGTTTCTAGAATTAGAAGTTCGTCCAAAATGTGAACTTCAATATTCCCATTTTTATTTGAAACCAAAATAACCTGAAAAATTCTATGGGTAACTTGAAATTTCTATAGTACATTTCGATAATTTAACATTTCAACAATTGACTATAAATATATAAAAAATTTGAAACAATGATTCACTCATTCATTCTTTAGAGTTTTACAGATATAAGAAGCAAATAAGACAAAAACTCTATGAGTAATTTTATCTTACAAAAATGTGAAAATATTAATTTATTTTCACTACCACAATCTCTATATTACAATTTTAGTCTTTATTATTCACTTGGGAATATAGAAATCATTGTTACTATTGATAGAAATACTTCTATTACTTTCAAAATAATAGTCTAGAGTAAAAGAAAAGAAAAAATGGATAGCATAGGAGAAAGCACTAACAAATTCACTTCATAAAACTTTCCACAGATTTTGTAATTTACTAAAATATTATAAAGATAAGTAATTTTTTTATATATATATCCAATATGTTGTATCTTTGCAAGGAGTATAAATTTATAATATATATGGTATGGATGAATCAAAGAATCAAATTTATATATGTTTTCATGATTGAAAGGTATTCTTGCAAAAAGGCATGCTCATGTGTCTATGTGTGTTTGCCATTATTATATATAACAAACCAACTATATATCTATATCTATATATATATATAGAGTTTTTAGCTTTTAGAACCCTATAGCCATTTGTCTCTAATAGTAAGTTGTAATTACCAAGACTAACAATTATGATTCAATATATTACTATGTTATAATAAAATGCATTCTTGAGATTGAAATGTAATATATTAATTAGAGAAATTTTACTGTTACAAAATTTAATTCTTCGTGTATGTTGTAATGGTTCAAAAGAAGTTTACTTTTGGTCTTGAATGCCTCTTATATTAATCTCCACTTCCATCTTCAAGCTTAACTAATAATCCACCTATATCTTTACATAACAATCATTCTTTTTATTTTGAGGGGTGTTGTGATGATTTTCCATTTGTGTCGCGAATATGATTTCGAGTATCGAAAGTTACCTGTCAACCAGTCCTTATGGACACTCTTTTCTTACTACCACGACGGTAGGAGGTCAGTATTGTTAGACCCTTTATCAGTCCCTTTTGTTTAAGTGTTAATAAACTGGGTTTAGCATCTGTATTTGGCCAAATGAGCATAAGGAAAGAATTCCTAAATGTCTATTTAACTGAGCATACTTGGCTTGTTAGTTCTCGTTTGCTTTGTTTTGTGTTAGCTTGACAAGAACCCTCGTGTATTGAGATTAGTCCCTCAATAATGCTAGATGATAGTTTACCATGTCTGCTAAACACCTTCGCTATCATGCCTTTTGTGTTAGTCTTATTTTGGTCTCAAATGGTATTTATGGAAAGTGTTTAGATTTGCTCATTTGGCATATTTACAGAATAGTCTAGCTCCTACTTATGTAGCTGTCTTTGTTCTGTGTTCGGCTTGCGTCTAAGCCCAAGCTCTACACCATGCTAGCTAGTGGAGTACCCATATCCTCGCGTTAGGCCATTGGTACGCTGAAATAACGCTAGACTTCGTTTGGCTCTGTTTTGCATGTTGGTCCTGGCATTAAGATGTTAAATACTCCAGGATTGTTCTAAGTTGCTTTGTGTTCCTGTCCCTTCGCTCCTTGGGTTGTATGTTCGAGAGTTGCTCCGTGGTCCAATTCCATCACTTTTTGGCTTCATTTTTAGGAGTTTGGCACTGTTTCTTTGTTTAGTGGCCCAAGGCCTTGAAACTCGGGTTCCACACCACTGTCCTTTGGACACGTGGCATATGACATGTTGCCAGCTGCAATATGCCACCTGAGGACACCCCCGGGAACGTGGAGTCATAGCTGGCGAGGTGGCTGAGGCACTGCACAGCGACGAGCTGCTCGACCTATGTTAGCGTTCCCTCGGCAAGCTCGGCCAGCACAGGTACCGCGTGGTACCGCATGGCATGGATGCCATACCGCTCAACATTCATGGTGTAGGAGCCAAGGATGTGGGTGGCGTAGTATGGGACGACCTAGAGGACCGTTGATCGGAAATTAGGGTATCACAAGGAACTCTTGGCCTCCGGTGAGGGTGTGGAGTGTAAGGCGAAGGAATGGGCGAGCCAGCTCCAATGCTAGTCACTCTAGGTAGTGAATTGCTTTGCGTTGCGTGAGGAATTCTTGCTGGCGATCTGCTGGCCCGAGTTCTTGGTGGATCTTCTGGGGATGTGGGGCGGGCTCGTGAATGGGAGCTTGGTGCCGAGGATCGGATTGCTGAGGACAATCCGCTACCACAAGCTTGGCAGGATCGCAATCGCAAGCTACGGCTCTGTTGTGGAGGCGCTGTGCAATGTGGCTAGATCTTTGGATGATTGGCAGTTTATGGCAGTGGATTGTTTGCTGTGGCTGCTCCAGGATCCAAACTCCAGATCGAAGGTATTTTTTTGTTTTTCTTTGCTTGCCTTTTTAAATTTTCTTCTTTCTTGGCATTGATTGTATAATGTTTGCTTATGTAGTTTGCCTTGGATTCATAGTTTTCTTTTTGCTTTCATGCATATCATATGGATTGAATTCATTTGCTTATGGTGTCATTGGATTGAATTCTTTGCTTCTTTCTTCAGAAGTTGATCTTTTTGCTTTACATAGCATTGAAAGTTTATTTTTTTCTTTGTTCCAAGAAGATATGCTTCCATGATTGAATTCATTTACTTCTTCCTTTTTATCAAAAGCTGGTAAAGGATGCAATTTTGTGTTCTCTGGTTTTATCTTCATGGATGGACTCTGTTTTCTACTTTGGAAGAACTCAGTAATTTTGCATTGTTTTTTCCAGGTTTATAGCAAGGCATCCATGAAGAAGTAAAACCATGGTGGCTTTGGCTTACTTGGTTGAGCTCTCAAAGTCTTGGTGAGCAGAAAAAACCTGGAGAATCAATCATGGATGTGCTCCTCTTGCATCAAAAATAGGACGAGCTCCTGGAGGCAAACAAGAACGTCCTCACTGCCATTGAAGATGTCATGAGGCTAAAGAAGCAAATTAAGATCGAGAGAGGACATCAAAATCACAATATAGAGTTTTAGCCATATCTCGAAAAAACAATTTGCATCACTTTTGAAGTATATAAAGTAATCCATTTTTAGTAGTAATATCTAGAACATTATTTGCAAGAGGGATCTTTTGTTCAGTCACACTTGAGGCTATAAAAGAAAAAGTCCTACAATGATTGTTGTGTGGAGAAAAGGGTGGAATATTGGTAAAAATTGATGGAAGTAGAGATTCATATGAAATGCATGGGGCCAAGTGAAAATAGCAATAATATTTTTCCTAGCCATTCCTACACTCTAAATAAATTAAATTTTCAATGTTAAAAGCATCCTTTGTCAATCTTTATACTAAGAATAGATCTAGGGCTTCTTGAAAGTTTAGATTATCAGTTTCAAAAATGGGACTTCAGAATTATAACAATGTTAGAACCACTTATATATATAAAAATACATTTATATATGCTAGAATACTATTATTCTAAAAAATATAAGATTCTCCACTTCACTCATAATGAACTAAACTTTTGAAGAAATTATGTATGGTTTTCACATTACATTAAAGGGTGCCTAAATATGTCATATTCAACATTCACTAATGCAGTGTTCACTAATGGGATATTGTTTTCACCATGAAATCATAATAATTGTGTGTCTTTAATTCTTTCTTGATTTTTTTTGTACATTTATATGTGCACACCTTCCAAACCCACTCTTGAGCATTTACTACAGTGCTCAAGAAAATTTATCAAACCTATACAACTATCTATTTTGTTCAAATAAAAATAATATATAGAACATTGAAGATAATACATATCTACATCAAGCACTCTTGTCATATTTAGAGCAAGATTTTGAAGAAAATGTTAACATCACTCTTGGAGCATTGGAGGTAATTCAACACTTTAACAATATTATAAAAAGGGAACTTTTGTTTAATTGCACTCAAGGTCACAAATTGTAGCACACGTGGTTTTGACCCTTTATCCTATGGTGATTTACCATAGGATAACCACAAAGCGGAACTTAAACCCTCTTTGTGCCATGTGACAGGTGCCATATATCACATGCCACATGTCCAAAGGATAGTGGTGTGGAATTCGAGTTTCAGGGCCTTGGGCCACTGAACGAAGAAACGGTGCCAAACTCCCAAGCATGGAGTGCAGCGACTTGGAGCAGTCCTAAAGCAACTAGCATCCCAATGCCAAGATTAACACGCAAAACAGAGCCAAACAGAGTTTGGCATTATTTTAACATATTAGTGGCCTAACACGAGGATATGGGTACTCTAGCAACTAGCATGGTGTGGAGCTTAGGCTTAGACCCAAGCCAGATGCAGAACAAGGATAGGCACGCAAGCGGGAGCTAAACTAAACCTTAGGTTAGTTGGTTATGCCTGACCTACCTACTATCTCTAGTATACATTTGGAACCCCCACACCTCCTCCCCCCTCTTAGAGGAACACATGCTTTAGGCTTTCACCTCAAGCTTCCCTTAGTATCAGGAGTTAGTCTCTAGGACAAGCTCAAAACTTATTAAATATGGAATGGCGCTAGATTGCAAATTTGGACACAGGATGAACACCATTGTCTTTAGAACAATCTCTACATTCCATAGATATACCAAATGAGCAAGTCTAAACACTTTCCATAAATAGCATTTGAGACCGAAATGAGACTAACACAAAGGGCATGATAGCGAAGGTGTTTAGCAGACACGGTAAACTATCATCCAGTGATATTGAGGGACCAATCTTAATACACGAGGGTTTTTGTCAGCCAGTGCAAGACAGAGCAAAAGAGAATCAAGAGCTAAGTTGAGTATGCTCAATTAAAAATACATAGGAGTTCCTACCTTATGTCCATTTGGCTAAGTACAGATGCTAAGCTTAGTAAACTAACATTTAAACAAGAGGGGTTGATAAAAAGAACCAGCAATACCGACCTTTTGCCATCGTGGCAGTAAGGAAGGAGTGTCCGTAAGGACTGGCCAACAAGTAAATTTCAATACCTGAAATTACATTTGCGACACTCTCCCCCCCTAGGGAAGATTGATGTCCTCGTTGATGCATACTCTAGTCTAGAATACCGCCAAGGAAACAACTCCAGAAAAAGTTCACAGAATTCATACTATATGAGAAATGCACCAACTTAAATGAGTTAGGGGGCAACCTCTTTGTCTAATGCAAATGTGCTACCAGCTTAGACACCTCCAGCCGTCGCCGACAAAAAAATGATCAATAGAGTTAGCCACTCTTGTTGTTTTGGGTGTCACCCAGCTTACAAAAGTGTGATACGCCCCTACCCGTAGGGACATAAAGAGAGAAGCCAAAGGCCCCAACCCTCATAAGCAAAGAAATCAAACCTGTCGGTAAGGTTTAGATAGACTACTGTAAACAAGCAGTTAGAGTTGTTTACACGGTCATGCCCTTTTGACGGAATAAGGAACATCAATAGAGAAGCGGGTGATGTGACCAGTTGACAGTAGCTACCCCAAAGTGCCAAAGCCAATTTGCCTATATTATCCCAAACTCAAAAATCAATAGATAGACATTATCAAAGTTATAAATAATGATATCTTAGATACTTAATTATCACTGAATATAGCTTAGATTAGAACACAAAAGTATTCCAAGTAAGTTATCATCTGATAAACCAGTATTACAGTATAGGAACCACTAAGATCATCATAATTGGTAATTATAGGAATGACCATCAATTATATCATCAAGGAAACTCAATGATGAAACTTAACTATCGAAGATGGTAGACAGTATGCCAAACAACTTATTAAAGATAACTCAAGTATTGACTGGTAAGCAGAATACTTGCGAATGTATCACCCAAAGGAAATAGCATCCCAATCTATCAAAACTAACCCAATCAATAATCAACAAAACAGAATGAATGTGGCAAGACCAACAAACACTCATTCATGCCAACTGTCACATTAGCCAATTCGAATAAATCCCAGCCAACAACACTAAGAAACTCAAGTTGCTTAAGCAAATGTCAGCAACATCTTATTAATGTCTCAAACCCAAAAGACCAATCCAAGACAAACCATAAAGAACATGTAGTATTGCAAAAAGCCATAAGCCATTAAAGAGAATAACTAACCATCATAAAAGATTATCAATTATCCCATCAAAAGGAGATATGCAAAATTATTGTCAAAGAAGGAATCCACCATCATGAAGAACAACGAATCATTCTGTGTCAACAACAATCAAGCAAAACTTTTGAGAAGGATAATCAACTATTCTAGATGATAATCAATTATCACCAATGATTGCTAGATGCAAAAGCCAACTTCAATATTCCCCAACAACTTCTAACAAATGGAACAATGAACACAAAACTCAAAGGACCAAAAGCTTGAAGAAATTTATAGCCAAATCTTTGTCTAATAATAATCACAAGTTTTTGTATGAACTAACTTCAATGCTAAAGAAGAAATCATGGTGCAGCCCACAATATCTTCCTCAACAAATTCATAAGCCAAACTTCATAATGCCAAAGTTAATAAAGAGCATTTCTGCATTAATCCGAAAACTAAACACAATGAAGCTATGCTCAACAAGTGAACACTAAATGATCCTCCATAAATCCATCTATAACAAGACGTAACTCACTTCATAACAAGCACAAGAAGAATCATTAATGATTGATATATCTAACTCAAATCCAATAAGGATTCAATCACTTTAATATCAATTACTAATTCTTTCATTTGTAAGGCTAGCATAATCCATGACTAAATCATCTTTTAAGGAACAGCTCAAAACTCAACCTTGACTAAGCAATCTCATCTAAAATACAACTAACTCAAACTTGCTACTTAGTTCATTTGAAAGTCAATACAATTGCTAACTAACAAATGCATGAATGCCAACAACACAAAGGTAAAGCCAAATCATCAACACTATCTTTATTGAGACTAATGAAACTCAATATTAATCATACGGAGAAACATTTCATTTCACTCAAGTCTCAACATCAATATTGTTAATGGCAAACATCACTTCAATGCCATTAACATTAGAAAAAAACTAAAAGAAAATAAGAGTGAATCACCACCTAAAACTCTTTAGCAACCAAGCTAACCAAAGTCAAAGATACTTTAGTCAGTATCTGAGACCAATTTTTCAACAATACTCAGTTACAAATAACACTTTTGCAAGGAGTGAATCACCACATCCAAGATTCAATGAAATCCAATACTATGGAGTAAACACAACAAAAAATAATATCGATAGAGGTGGAATTGATATGCTAACATGGAAAAACCATGTAAGTTTAACAACACGATCCTCTGCATCACCATCTGGTAAAGCAAGCTCATCACTGTTAAATCATCATCAAGTGAAGCAAATGTTAAATAGTCTTTGACGAAGTCTACAAGCAATCACTAACTCTCATGAAAGGCTTCACAACGCCCCCTTCGGGGGTTGCAAGGAGCAGATACTGGAATCTCTTGTGGTGGTTGCCAAACAACTGACAATCACTTTTTTAACTTGCTTTCATAAGACCCAAACACTAAACTCATGTTATTAAGTTATATACTTGTCCAATAGTAAAGTAATACCTTATGTACGAGATATAGGTTCATTGACAAGTACGAACTAAATGACCACTCTAATCTAACTTAACTGAAATAAGCTCACTAATGCATTTAGTCAATAGCTTTGAGCATGCCTTGAAGACGCTAGCTATGCATGATCAACACTCAGTCGAAATTAAAGTGAAGACCATGAGATGGACTCATATCAATACATAACCTCCTCATAGACAAAGCTATAGTATAGGTACCAACATCTCAACTTTAAATAACTAAGTTGCACATCACCATTCTTAACCAAGGTGCAAGGCCACCAAGACTAAATCAGAATCAGTGAGAACTCACTACTCTCATAAAGTCTAACAAAATGCAAAGTGCAATATTGTAAGCTTCTGAGTTTGGACTTCCCGAGAAGTCACCCAGCCCAGTACTATTCAAACCCAAGGACGCTTAACTCCAAATATCCCAAGACTCTTAACCAATTGGAAAAGGGGGTGCACTCTTGTGTAAGCAACCAAAGGGAACGACTCGAGAGACGATCCATAGGGGTTCAAATATAGAGGGAAAGGGCCCATGAACAAGAGTGCACCCCCTTTTCCAATCAGTTAAGGGTCTTGGGATATTTGGAGTTAAGCGTCCTTGGGTTTGAATAATACTGGGCTGGGTGACCTCCCGGGAAGTCCAAACCCAGGAGCTTACATCTTGTTCATGGGCCCTTTCCCTCTATATTTGAACCCTTATGGATCGTTTCTCAAGTCGTTCTCTTTGGTTGCTTATAAATATGCCACCAAGCATAACACTATAGAAGAAAAGCACAAGGGTCACCTTTCTTAGAAAAGCGCAACAACCACTTTTCTACACCAACTCCAGACTTTATCCAACTCAATTGCCTTATCCCCAAAAGTTAAAATCCCTTTCAGGCCACATCATACAAACTATCTACTAAGGTTTAAGCTAACCAAATTCAACTCCAACCCCTTCACTAGTTTATATTGGCTTACGAAAACGAAATGGTTTTTGGGCAAAGTGATTAACAAATCAACCATTGAAGAAGTCTAAGAAAATTTGTGGAAAATTTTCCATCATAAAATGCAAACTCTTAGTCCAGGAATGCAAACTTTCAAGATTCAACTAACTTCCTCCTACCAACAACTTCACATGGGTTCACTTTAACACAAATTTTCATAACCCAATAGTATGTTTAAGCATCGAATATCTTTGCCCATATATCTGACATCTAACACCGACATTCGTAAAATGCAAAATGAACACCTAAAGCTTGATCACGAAGACCACATCTTCGGATATCCACATTGCACTAACACTCTTCTTTAATCACCTTCAAGATCCAATATGAAGCCAAAACACTAACAAGAAAAATGACATAAAAAGTCAAAGTCTAAGGAAAAATTCCTCATCACTTGAAATAACAATGCCACTTCCACTAATACAAGTGCTAGTGATCTAAATGCCCCAACTACACATTTTCTCCATCCAACAATCTACTTCAAGTGCTAACAGATCAATTAACGAGCTATAGCAAATAAATGTTACAACCTTTTTCCAACAACTTAATGAGCAAACTTAAGGAAACAAGGTACCAACATAAGTTTAGCATAATGGATCACTATCGAGAATCCAGTCAAAGCTATTACAATGCTACTTCGTGCAAGTAGACTAGCATCACCATCAACTACTTTGGGGTTGATTATCATTTAACCAAGTAACTTTATAAACACATTGCTCATTATCACATAGATATGATATAAATATCACAATGACTTGATCATCCATTGAGCAACACTATAAGCAATGCCCATGTCATTACTTCAAATGTTTATATGAATATCAAGTGCCAACTTGATTTGATAAAATGCAATATAAATGCCACACTCCATCGATAGAGATTTATAACACCCAACACCACTAACTTTTGTTCACAACATGGACAATCTCATATCACTCTCTTTCTAACAAAACTCAAAATTAATCGAACACTAAGCTACTCAAGGAGTAATAGCAAGGTTCCCTGAAAAAGAATTAATCATTGTAACCCAAATCTTCTAATAGCGAGCCTAGACAAAATGGTTTAGTGCTTCACCACTATCCATCCCATAACTTAACATTTGTAAGACCATCATTTCCAGCATGCATCAAGGTAAGGATTCTTGATTGCATAATATGAACACAAGCAATGAGTTAATACCTTGTTGTAAATCATTTTTCTAAGAAAAGAAAATGATTTACATGTTTGATCCTTTGTCCCACTCTCTTTTCGGTTTCATCTTTGACCAAACCTCAAGCTTGCGTTCACACTGCCTTCAGTCCAATCCAAGAAAAGTTTATGAGAGAGCACAGTGATGACTACTTGAACCAATAGACTAATTTTTATAGCCTTGATTGATCCACTCCTAATCATGCCTAGGAAGGATCCACTAGTGCCGTGCTAAATAGCTATGGACTAGCATATTTGCCACTTATAGCAAACCCAAGGAAGGTTTACTTTCACCCATGGTACATGGAACAACTCATAGAATCACTGATAGGCTAACATTAATCCTGCCAACTTAAAGTGTAACTTCAAGTTGTTAATGTGCCTCACTCACGAGCCCATGCCAAAACTTGTGTAAACGGAATGTCTCAATCCATCTTATGAGCCCAAGAGCAAACTCACATTATTATGGTACAAAAAGGTAACCAAATCTATACCCAAGAAACAATTGCAAAGCCTTTGCACCCAAACATGTACCCACTTGGATCATTGTTTTCATCTTTGCATATGCAACAAGACTAGTTGCCTAATCTCATTAAATAGTACTCGCCAAGACTCATTCTCTGATACCAAATGTAGCGCATGTGGTTTTTACCCTTTATTCTATGGAGATTTACCATAGGAGAACCACGAAGCGGAACCTAACCCTCCATATGCCACGTGTCATATGCCATGTGTCACACACCATGTGTCCAAAGGACAGTGGTATGAAACCCGACTTTCAAGGCCTTAGGCCATTGAACGAAGAAACGATGCCAAACTCCCAAGTATAAAGTTGAAGAGTGACAAAATCGAACCACAGAGCAACTCCTAAATATACAGCCCAAGGAGCGAAGGGATAGGGGCATGGAGTGATTTGGAATAGTCCTAGAGCAACTAACATCCCAATACTAGGACTAGCACACAAAACAAAGCCAAATGGAATTTGGTGCTATTTCAGCATACCGGTGGCCTAATGCGAGAATATGGGTATTCCACCAGCTAGCATGGTGTGGAGCTTAGGTTTAAACCCAAGCCAAACGTAGAACAAGGACAACCACGCAAGTAGGAGCTAGACTAAACCTCAAGTTGGTCAGCGAGAGCGGCGCAGAATCACAACCCGGTTCCTCCACAT
>NW_003314324.1:73550-78107 GCF_000143415.4 Selaginella moellendorffii | reverse complement strand
GCCCCTCCCCCCTTTAGAGGAACACACGCTTTGGGCTTTCACCCAAGCCTCATTTAGTATCAAGAGTTAGTCTATAGGACAAGCTCAAAACTTATTAAATATGGAATGGCGCTAGATTGCAAATTTGGACACAAGATGAACACTCATTGTGTTTAGGATAATCTCTACATTCCGTAGATATGCCAAATGAGCAAGTCTAGACACTTTCTATAAATAGCATTTGAGACCGAAATGAGACTAACACAAAGGGCATAATAGCGAGGGTGTTTAGCAGACACGGTAAGCTATCATCTAGTGATATTGAGGGACCAATCTCAATACGTAAGGGCTTTTGTCAAGCTAGTGCAAGACAGAGCAAAAGAAAATTAAAAGCCAGGCCGAGTATGCTCAGCTAAAAACACATAAGAGTTCCTACCTTATGTCCATTTGGCTAAGTATAGATGCTAAGCCCAGTAAACTAACACTTGAACAAAAGGAGCTGATAAAGAGAATTAGCAATACTGACCTTTTGCCATCGTGGCAGTAAGGAAGGAGTGTCCGTAAAGACTGGCTGATAGGTAACTTTCGATACCTAAAGTCACATTCGCGACAAAAGATGGTATGAAAAAAGCCTAGTGTTTTAAAGGGTTTTTTACCTCTCTTTCTTTGTTTATATGTTTATGTGCAAGACCCTCAAGTTGATACATCTACTATAACCTCTAAGTAAGGAGATGTGATGCAAATCCCACCATAAGTGATGCATATAAAAGTAGGCATGAAGGAGAGATGATGAGAATCAATAGTTATGCTTTTTTATTGTCTCAAATATGACTTTGAGTTTTGAAAAGTACTTGTTAACCAATCCTTTTGGACACTCTTTTATTATTATTATAACACAAAGAAGTTGTTATAATTGGATTCCTTTATTAGCTCCTCTTGTGCTACTGGAGTTAATTAGACATCTCAAGTGTACTTAGACCAAATAAGCATAAATACGAAATTCTTACGTACTATTAACTAAATCAAATATAGTATTTGGCACTAAGAATTGTAAAGGCATTATTGTAAGTCAAGAAGTTTCTACTATCTGAAGTGATGTCTCTCTGATACTTAGCTTGGTAAAGAGTTCTCATGGTTAATGACAAAAACCTCACATATTGAGTCTAGCTTCTTATTATGTCCATTAGACACCCTTATTATCATGCCCCATATCTTAGTCTCATTTCAGTCCCATATGCTAATTATGATAAATATCTAGATCTATTAATAGTGTATATTTATGGAATGTAGAAAGTGTCTTGAACTCTCAATTCCTGATCTAGTGCCATTCCGTATTTAATAAATTTTTAAGCTTATCTTAGATACTCACTCTTGGGACTATGGTGAAAGCTTAAAGCACGTGTTCCTCATATTAAGCTACTAGTATGCTTAAATATTGCTAAACACTATTTGACACTATTTTGCATATAAAAGTTAGATATAGGGAGTTGATGCTCATAAGGGATATTAAGTGTATATTGGACCCTCATTTTATAACACAACAAACTTGAAGTTCAACTCCAAAATTTAGGTCCAGTACATTTGTTAGTGCTCTCTCACCTTAAAAAAAAAATATATGTACTTAAATTGTTATAATACATATAGATTTAGCCCCAAGTTGAACACAAAACCAAATGTATAATAGAGATAGTAGTTAAAAGTATGGCCAACCACCTAAAACACTAATGTAACATTTGTTAAGCTATGTTGCCCCTTGTTTTGCATCTAATTTTGGCCTAAGCCCAAGTTTTATACAACTTTGGTTAGTTGCATAAAAAAGAAGTTGTGTTTAGAATATGAATCATATAAATTTTATGCTCTAGTTGGTTTGAGTACCTAGTTTTTTGTGTTAGGCCACTAGTAAGCTAAAATTGTGCTAAACACCTTTCGACACGATTTTGAATGCAAGAGTTGGATTTAGGGAATTAGTGTTCATAAAGGATGTTAAATGTGTATCAAACCCTCTTTTTGTAATGCAATAGGCTTGGAGTTCAGTTCCAAATTCATGTGCATTACATTTGTTGACGCTCTCTCACCTTAAAAAGAAACACATGTATTTAAATTATTATAACACATATATGTGATTCAAAAAATAATATCTTAAACACAACTTCTTTTTTATGCATGGGCATGCATTGGTGCCCACCACATAGCAATGTCCAAGTTAACATTATGTGTGTGAGTTTTTGTATTGTATAAGTTTTGACTCCATGTTAGATTTTTTAACACAATCATTAAGATTTAAACTTTGAATTAGAGTTTGTGAGTATGGTTTTTTTCATCACACGTATTAATTTTTGAATATCTTTTGGATGCTATAGGTTGAACTTGCCACCATTGTGTACTTAAGCCATTTTTTTTATGAGGGTAATGAAAAGCCCTTTACACAATAAACTAACATGCCTAAACATAATAAATTCACTATAATGCTAAAAATATGTATATTCGATTAGGAATGCAAAGTTCTACTTCATTGCCTTTAGAACACATGTCTAAAAGCTTTACTACATCAACAATAAAATCCACTTGTTCACAGAAAATCTATTGCACTCAACATTTTAAGCATCCAAAAAAAAGCTTTACACTCACCTCTATGCCTCTACCTCAATTGCCACTATGCCAATCAATTGCTATATAAATCAAGGTGTTGCACAACAAATAAATTGTGAAAAATGAAAAGCACTTCCAAGAGCAATCAAAGTACTATGTTTATAGTAGTATGTGCTACAATTGAAATATGCCCTCAAGCCACGTCAAACAAGGCATAGCCATACAAAATGAGGGGCAAATAGAACATATGCAAAGGAGATAAATCTACACTTAATGAGACAAGAATAAAACAAAAAAACCCTCATTAAATTTGCAATGCTATCATGTTGTTTTAGATTATGTGACATTAGTTTCTTTTAAATTTCATACCCCATACATATATGGTATATCCCATGACAACAATATTATACACACAATTATATTTTATTTAGCAATTGAAAAGTGATTGTGTGCATAATATTTTTGCATGCAATTAAAAAATAAAATAAAATTCACACATATGTAAATATATAATGCTCCTATGCATTTCTTGTGATACTTAGAATATGCTTGAATAACTTTCCTAAACAGTTCCTAGTAATTTCAATCAGATTAATCATGTATTTATAAACTACTAATTATAAACTATTGACATAAACACATTTTTAAATATGGGTTTATGCTTCAACATTCTAAAATATTAAACAGTAGCATTGGACTATAATCACTTATATAATATGATATAAGTTTGTTAAGAGATGTAGATGTATGATTACTCAAAGATTTAATTATGGAATATAAAATAATATCAATAAGTTTGGAGCTCTTATCAAATTTCATTATGGCAAAAGAAAAATATAGTTTAGTAGTGTTATCCTTGTTTAATAATATTATTAATCCATGCATCAAATTATTATAAACATCCCACCAAACATTAACATTTACCCTATTTAGTCTTAGAAAAAATGCATAATCTTAAATTATTGAAAAAATGGGCGTGCTCAGGAATCATATGATACCGAGTATATTCTCTAAGCCTAACCAAAAATCTCCAACATTAAACCGAATATACCCTAGAACCCTACATTTCCACCAATGTCGAGGATCATCGCTGCCGCCAGGTTTGTCACTCCACCCCGATCGCGCTTCCTCTCCACCGCCGCCAGGACCGCCACCACCAGCGGCGGCGGCGGTGGCGATGATCGCCACAAATTCTCGCTCTGCGGCCCACCCGCGGCCCCCAAAAGTCCACTCATGGGAACCACCGAGAACCTGGGCCTCACCTTCTACGAGTCGGGCTCCGCATGCCTGGATTTCTTCTTCCACATCGTCCCGGTGACCACCGATAAGTCGCGCGTCCAGGAGCTGGCCGCGGCGGCGTGGGCGGAGGATCCTCTCACCACGCTCAAGCTCATCTTCCAGCTCCGGGGCGTCCGCGGCACGGGCAAATCGGACAAGCTCCACTTCTATGACGCCGCGTGCTGGCTCTACGAGCACCACCCTCGCACACTCGCAGCAAACATCGCCAAGGTTGCCCCGGTTGGCTACTTCAAGGATCTCTTGGAGCTCGTCCAGAGGATATTAGAAGGCGAGGAGGTGACCGAGCAGAGGATCGAGGAGAAAAGGCAGCACAAGCGGAGGAAGCCACCGAAAGAATCGCTGATGAGCTCGACGAGGGGCTATAGGAGGAGCTTGTTCTCCTGGACGAAGCCATCGGGGAAGAACAAGTGGGCGAGAGCATCGTCCAAGCTCAAGATCGGCACCAAGGAGGACAGGATCGCGGCCAGCCTCAAGAGGGACAAGCTGTTGAAGCAGCAGGCGTCGGAGCTTCGCAGGAGGAAAGCGCTGGAGCTGGCCAAGCGCGTGATCGAGCGGCACGAGAAAGATGACGAGTTCGCGGCGATCTACTCGGGTGTTGCGCGTGTTTTCGCCGAGGCTCTGGACAAGGACATGGAAGCGCTTCGCAGCGACAAGGAGAAAGCGAGGCTCAGCCTCGCCGCGAAGTGGTGT
>NW_003314324.1:37163-73394 GCF_000143415.4 Selaginella moellendorffii | reverse complement strand
CCACTGCGCACGGCGCTGGAGCTACCGGAGGTGTTCATGAGCGCGCAGAGGTGGGATGAGCTGCCATACAACCGGGTGGCATCGGTGGCGATGAAGAACTACACCGAGATCTTCATGAAGCACGACGAGGCGCGCTTCAAGCAGTTCCTGAGCGACGTCGAGGCCGGGAAGAAGAAGATCGCGGCGGGGGCTTTACTCCCGCATGACATACTCAGGGACGCGGTGGAGGAGCACCGCGAGACGGCGGAGCTGCAGTGGAGGGCGATGGTGGACGAGCTGCGGCAAAAGGGGAGCTTGCAAAACGCGGTCTCGATCTGCGACGTGTCCGGGAGTATGAATGGGACGCCGCTGGAGGTGGCGATCGCGCTGGGACTCCTCACGGCGGAGCTGAGCGATGAGCCGTGGAAGGGGCGGCTGATAACTTTCAGCAATGAGCCGGCATTCCACGAGATCACCGGCAAGACGCTGGCGGAGAAGTACCAGTTCACGACGAGGATGCCGTGGAACATGAACACCGACTTCCAGAAGGTGTTTGATCGCATCCTGGAGCGAGCACGCGAGTTTAACGTCCCGCCCGAGAAGATGGTCAAGAGGCTCTTCGTCTACAGCGACATGGAGTTCGACGAGGCCAGGGGCGGACCGGCATACAATCCTAGTCCGAATTGGTGGGGTGGAAGCTCGCCATCGCCGCCAGCCGCTTCGGAGGGATGGCTCACGGATTATGAATTGATCAAGCAGAAGTTCAAGGCTGCCGGATACGATGAGCCGCCGCAGATCGTGTTCTGGAACCTGAGGGACTCGGACAGCATCCCGGTGACCAAGGACGAGCCCGGCGTGGCGCTCGTCTCGGGCTTCTCCAAGAACATACTCAAGATGTTCCTCAACTACGACGGCCGGGTGAATCCCATGATAATGCTGCACAACGCCATCTCGGGCCCGATGTTCGAGGACATGGTGATCGTTGACTAGGTGCGTTGACTCTAGGTGGTTTGACTTTTTCCTGTTGACTTTTTATCTCCTGTTCCTTTCACATGTTAAACAATGATTCGTAGTCACTAGCACTGAAGTCTCTATCAATCAGTTTATATCAACTCTAGCCTAGAGGATCAACTTTAGAAAGATCAAGAAGAATTATATTGCTGCAAATCTTGTAATGATTCCGTACCCATGTAAATTATTCATGATTCGCAAAGAGGTTATAAAAAATCACTACATGACTGTACCTCACACATCTATCTTATAGTGATTTTATATGGCCTCTGGCAAATCAAGAATAATTTACATAGCTACAAGATATCCACACGGTACTTCTCAGTGATTTAGGCAGTTTTGTATGACCCGCTCGCAAATCAAGAATAATTTAAGATCTGAAACAGCACATACATACATTCGCATGTTATTTCATAGTGATTTCCTCAGAATGAGTTGACAACGTGACTGCCGCAAGCCTGCATAAGTGGTATATGACAAACACCAGCTTCACAACAAGCATGTTTGCTATGCACTTGGGAAGCCAGCCAGCAGGATCAACCTGCAGAAACCATACAAAATCACTAACACTTGCACTGAAACAGCGAGATTTAGACATACCTGGACGATGTAAGTCACCATGCAAGCATTGCTCTGTTGGATCCGCTCCACCACCCAGCCGGAGTAGAGAAGCAAGCCACGCACGAGTTGGCCACGGGGTGGCAAGATTCCAGCAGCCATTTCCTGTGGAAGAGACGTCACGGCAACCACCTGGGAGTTGAATCCACCAAGAACACACAAGTTCGTGAGCTTCACGGCGGCCGTACATGATCATGTTCTCAACTTGATCATCAATCGGGAAAAAGTTAAAAAGGTTTTGGAGTGAAAGCTTACCACCGTACCGTCGTCCATGATCTCGCGCCTCTCGTGAACGATGAACTCCCGGTTTCTAAAGAGCGGTGATCTGGAATTGCGCCCAAAGACGAGCCGGAAGATGTTTAGATTGTCTTCCAGGCGATGCAAGCACTGGCCTTCAATGAAGCTCTTGTCCCATTGCTGGTAAAGGAAAAGAAAACCATCAGCGAAAACAAACACACCAGATAGTTGGGAAGTTTGTTCCCTCGTTTTGGCTTTTTTTTTTCCTCTCGAAGAAGATCCTTCCGTGCTCTCGAAAGAATAGAAGAAGTACCTTGGCAGTGTCGATCGCGTTGGTGACCGCTTGGAATTTGGAAGGGGAGATGTTGAGCACGCTCTGGCCTCGCATCACGATCGTCTTGTTGCCATCTCTCCGGCAAGATATCGCAATGCCGCGCTTGCTCTTGATCGGCTTCCACCCTTCCGTCTCGTCGGCCCGGGAATCCACGAGCAAATCCTGGTAGCATCTGTAGCTCGCGTGCTCCACGTAGCGCTTGAGAGATTCCTCGCTCACGCTCATATTCTCGCTCTGGAAAAATATTTCGAGGATTCTCCCTACCTAATAAAGTACCTGATCCAGCATCCTGGCGAGCGATCGCGCCAGATCCCGATATCTCGATGAAATCCCTTACCCTGTGCGCTTAGCGAGGGCTAGAATGCTGGCGATTGGCCGTGGAAGTGACGGATTCTCGAAGAGACCTATCGATTTTGCCTGGAATCATCCCGCGACGACAGAGAACACTAGCGAGATTGCGGTGATCGATTGATCCAGAGAAAAGAGAAGCGTGGAGTGCGCGCCAAGATCCACTCCACCGCGCCTTGGCTCGAGCTGCGCGAGCTGCAAAAGCGCTGGATCACTAGTGCCAAGGCATATCCTGCCAAAGGGGCTAAAGATTCCATGGCCGAGCATATCCCTGGCATATGCCTTTAGCACGTTAAAGGTTTCGAGCACGCAACTTCGTGAGCACGTTTGGAAAAAAAGGAATTTCTGACATTATTTTTCTCAGATTGGCCACGTGTTCAACAGCCCCTGGATGAGCGCCACGTGGACGCCACCTCACTCCTCGCGAGGGCAGCGAGGGCGTCCCTCTCAGTCTCCTTTGCTTCTTCTCTCCCTCGTTTTCACACTGCCCAGTTTGTAGCAAAGCGAATAAGAAACTTTGATCTTTTATCCTAGGTCTCGCCCGCTTCGTCCCAACCCTAAGGCCTCTCCAATTCTCTAAGCGATTCCAATCCGCGAGACAGCGCCGGGCGGGGCGGAGGAGGCGCGCGCGCGATGACAGCAATGGCGATGGCTGTGGAGGTGAGTGCCGCATTCTTGTCCTAGAATTTCTAGGTTTTGGAGCTCAGATCCGGCGCGCATTCTGTGAGCTCTGGGAATTTCGCGTCCCGGGAGTGAAATTGGCGGTGCTTGCTGTGTGATAGGAGGAGCAAGGAGGTGTGCTCGTTGCCGCCGGCGCTAATCCGAATGCCACCGACGCGGCGGAGGCAATGGAAGGTAGGATGATGGATAATTATCGTTTTGGTTTCATGCTTGTTTCTCATCAGTTGTTAGCCAAGCCGAGACCGTTCCAGTATCTGGAGAGAGCCGAGCAGCCGAGGATCCACTGTGTGGAAAATTCACTTGGCCGATCGAGAATTTCTCCAAGATCACCATAAAAAAATACTACTCGGATCCTTTCGTCATCGGTGGATACAAATGGTACTGAATCTCAGCTCCTTTTTTTCGCGCTTGTTGATCTTTGTATGCAGGAGGATACTGGTGTTTACCCAAGGCAACAATGTGGATTGCCTTTCCATGTACTTGGATGTGGCAGATTCGGCAAGCCTTTCTTACGGCTGGAGCCGATTTGCACAGTTCAACTTGGCGGTTATCAACCAGTTTGATCCCAAGCTGAGCATCAGAAAAGGTGACATTCTTTTCTTGGAATCTTGATCAACGTTTTTATATCCTTTCAGATACTCAGCACCATTTTAACGCCAAGGAGAGTGACTGGGGGTTTACTTCTTTCATGCCTCTACATGATCTGTATGATCCCGGTAGAGGATACCTTGTCAATGATACACTTATACTGGAGGCCGATGTTAACGTGCGGAAGATGGTAGACAGTTTCTCTTACGACTCAAAGAAAGAGACGGGATTTGTAGGTCTGAAAAACCAAGGAGCTACTTGTTACATGAATTCTCTTTTACAGACACTGTATCACCTGCCATTTTTCCGAAAGGTAACCATCTCGATTTTCTTGCTTTTTTTACAGTTATTCGTGTTGGCAGGCAGTATACCATATGCCAACAACGGAACATGATGTTCCATCCAGTAGTATACCACTGGCACTTCAAAGTTTGTTCTATAAGATCCAGTATAGCGACACGAGTGTTGCAACTAAAGATTTGACTAGATCGTTTGGTTGGGATACGTACGATTCGTTTATGCAGCATGATGTGCAAGAATTGAACCGTGTTTTGTGCGAGAAGCTGGAGGATAAGATGAAGGTTTACTGCTATTTTCTTCACGTTAAATGTTTTCTAACACCAAGCTCCACTACAGAGTACTGCTGTTGAAGGTACCATACAGCAGCTTTTCGAAGGCCATCATATGAATTATATTGAATGCATCAATGTGGACTATAAGTCCACTCGAAAGGAATCTTTTTATGGTTTGTTTCTGCATTTTCGGGAATTGCAGGCAATATTGTTAACCCGTTGGAATAACAGATTTGCAGCTTGATGTAAAAGGCTGCAAGGATGTTTATGCGTCGTTTGATAAATACGTCGAGGTAGAGAAGCTCGAAGGGGATAACAAGTATCATGCTGAACAGCATGGCCTTCAGGTTTGTTTTTCGTGTTCCATGTCAAGAAGGTTTAATGGTTGTTGCTTTTAGGATGCACGCAAGGGCGTGCTCTTTGTGGATTTTCCCCCTGTTCTCCAGCTTCAACTCAAGCGGTTTGAATATGATTTTGTGCGAGACACAATGGTTAAGGTAATAGCTTGAACTACGTTGTGTTGGTGGATGGTTCCTAGTTCCATTCACTGAATTTGGGCTGTTTATTGAACAGTGCCTAATTATGCTGGCAGATAAACGATCGCTACGAGTTTCCTCTGCAATTGGATTTAGATAGGGAGAACGGCAAATATTTATCGCCGGATGCCGATAGAGGCGTGAGGAATTTGTACTCTTTGCATAGGTAAACATTGAATAGCTTATCCTCGTAGTCTGATCCGGGTTTTGATATTCCAGCGTCTTGGTGCATAGTGGAGGTGTACACGGAGGGCACTACTACGCATTTATCAGACCAACTTTATCTGATCAGTGGTACTTTCAGATACTGACTTAGGTAGTTAGTTTTGAATGCTAAAATGACGCTAGAAGTTGATCAGGTTTTTGGAACATTCTCGCTAAGTCTCGTTTTCTGGCAGGTATAAGTTTGACGATGAACGCGTGACAAAAGAAGAAACCAAACGAGTTCTCGAGGAGCAATATGGTGGAGAGGAGGAAGTATGTTTCTTGCTAATTTTTGTGCGATTTTTGCTAATGTGCTGCGCAGCTTCCACAGGCGAATCCTGGTTTCAACAACACTGCGTTCAAATTTACGAAGTACTCAAACGCTTATATGCTTGTTTACGTCCGAGAGTGCGATAAAGATCGGATAATTTGCAATGTGGACGAAATAGATATTGCAGAGCATTTACGGGTATGCTTATTCTGATTTTCATTTGTGTTTTATAACTATATGGACTTCAGGTGAGGCTAAAACGGGAGTACGATGACAAAGAGAAAAAACGGAAAGAGAAGTCTGAAGCTCATTTGTACACTGTCATAAAGGTAGTCCACTATTGTCTTTGTCTTTGGTCTCTTGACGCTTTTACCAGGTAACAAGAGAAGACGATATTTCTGAACAAATAGGAAGGGACATTTTCTTTGATCTCGTTGATCATGATAGAATTCACAGTTTTCGAGTTCTGAAGCAGCTGCCATTCGCAAAATTCAAGGTCTGTAGCCCAACGCTCTGCTGTCCGAATTTTTTGACTTTGAGCTTTTAGGAGGAAGTTTCCAAGGAGTTCAACGTTCCCGTAAATTGCCAAAGGTTTTGGCTATGGGCTAAGCGTCAAAACCATACTTACCGTCCGAGCAGACCATTGAATGAGCAAGAGGAATCACAGATGGTTGGGAACATCAAAGAGACAGCAACAAACAAGACATACAATGGGGAACTGAGGCTGTTTTTGGAGGTTCAAAAGGCTCAAGTAAGGAAATGTTCGTCAGAGAAACTCACTTTAATGCTTCACTTGTGCAGGACATGTACATTCCATTATCTCCATCCGAGAAAACGAAGGATGATATCTTGCTTTTCCTGAAACTGTATATTCCGGATAAGGAAGATTTAAGGTATGTTTAGAACTATTTCTAATCCATCAAATTATTCTTTCTCCTGTTCAGATATGCGGGAAAGTTAATGGTGAAGGCCAATGGAAAAGCTGCGGACATCGTAGAAAAGCTGAATGAGATCGCGGGTTATCCATCTGGTGAAGAAATTCTGCTGTTTGAGGTAGATAATGTTTTTATTCTATATTGATTTGCTTCATCATTGTTTTCGACAGGAAATTAAATTTGACCCGAATGTGATGTGCGAACCAATTGACAAGAAACTTACGTTTCGAGACAGTCAGGTACGGGTAGAACTATTTTTATATTTGACCCCGATTGTACGTTTGCTCAGTTGGAAGATGGTGACATCATATGCTTCCAGAAGGCAGTAAGCAAAGAGGACTCGCAGCAATTGTCGCTTCCAAACGTTGCTATGTTTCTGGAGCATGTCCGCAGCCGTCAGGTCCATTCTCTCGTTGCTCCTTTCCTCCATTCTCTTCGTTAAAATTTACGCATTGTTCTTCACAGGTTCAAAGAACTTCACAAGCGCTAGCCGTGTCCAGAGCTCCTGGAGCCCGTGCCTTGTGCTGGCGAAGTCCACAAGTCCAATGAAACAACGCTGTTCACTCTTCTATAGGAGAAACAACACACACACACACACACACGCTACTTATGCGATACCAGCGGAGAATTCGATCGATCGAGCGAGAGTTTGTAAGGTTTGTGCGGACTAGGAGGAGAGAGAGCGAGAGATTTGCGACGGGAAAAAAAAGGAAGGTTTGTTGTTTGTAGGAGGCGCGACGACGATGTGAAGCTTGTGTAAGTTATATAGCTAACATCATCGACAACAGATTTAATACACACAGGAAAGATTTATTCCATTGACAAGTAGCCGTTGGATGGCGACAATCTCGTTGCCATTCCAAAGTGGAAAGTAACGGGTCTCGTGAACGGGCGGCCTGGATTATCACAGAATTATTTCGAACGCTTTTCTAGGTCGTGCTTCTCTCAGTGCGCAGCGATGGCGGTGGAAGAGCGCAGCGGTGTCGGCATCGGGAGCAGGGAGATTTGGAGCAAGGTGTCGAGGAAGGCCAAGGCGGCATTTGCAGATGATCGGAGCCGCGGGCGCGTCGGCAGCTGGTTTCACAACCGCGGTCGGGATCTTGAGACGCGGGAGCAAAATCTCTGCGAGGTAGCCCATGCAAGTGATGATCGAGTGGAGATTGGTGAAATACCGCAGGAATTTCCGGCGAGAGCAGGATTTGAGAGCTCTGCGCCGCCGCTCCAGAAGAAGCTGGAAGCGTTTGCATCGAGCCTGTCGCAATTCGGCGGCTCAATCGGCAAGGCGATCGAGGTATTTGGCAGATTCTTGGACAAAGCTAAGTTTCTCTCGTGTTTAATGGCAGGATGGTTTTACTAGAGTAGAAACGAAAGCTTCGAATCTCATGTCTATGAGAAGCCCGTCGCAGAAGCCGCGCAAAGAGGCCGCCGTGTTGCCACTGGATCCAAGTCGCGATGGAGAATTTGAGACTCTGGACATCCAGCATTCTCGAGAAGTAAGGTGAATTTGGAATGAAACATGGGAACAAGAGAACTAATCGATCTTCTCTTCTCAGGTGGTGGTGGAGCAGCAGGAGATGAAAGCTCTTCGAGAGGAGCTCGAGTTCGCGTTGAGACGCATCGAGAAGCTGGAAGCGAACAACGAGAAGCTCGAGCAAGACAACGAGAAGCTCGAGCAAGAGAACGCGAAGCTGATCGAGAAGCTCAAGCAACAGGCCGAGATAGCGATGATGGCAGAGGAGGACGATCTGGTGAGAAGTGATTGATGGCAAGTTCTCGAGTTTTCCTCTCTTTCGCTCACGAAGAACATCGTTTCTTCCTTTCGTTCTTCCCTAGGTGAGATCGCAAATGGAGAAACTCCACCAGGAAAAGTCGAGACTGGCAAAGGAGAACGAGAACTTTGCGATCGAGATTCGCTGCTTGAGAGGATTGATGGAGTTCGATCAGCTAAGTTTGCAAGAAGTTCGTCTAAACGAGTAAAGAGAACTAGAGTGACGCGAAGAACAAAACCAAAGAAGAATTAGTATAATTGTCCAGGGATTCGAGCCGCGGACCTGGACGAATATCTTTGTACTGTTGGTATCGAACCTCGGACAGGCTGTGATTCTCGCAGGCCAGCCTGGTTTTTTGCGCTAGCTTGGTAGCTACCGGCTGACAGCTGTGAGGCAAATTAAACTAGCGATTAGCCCCTTGCTGCGTAAGCCGCGTTCTAGGGTTTGTGTGAGCCGGGGCGCTAGGTCGTGCGCCATCGCCATCGCTCTCGTAGGTACGCTGGGATTTCAGGATCGATCGAGAGCACGGATTTGAGCTGCTGCGGGGCTTCGTGCCGGTCGATTCGGCTTGATTTGGCGTAGCCGCGCGCCAATGTGGGAGGGAGGCGCGGGTTTTAGGCGTGGTTTTAGCGCGGGAATGCTCGCATTGGCGAGAAACGATGATCGGGGATCACAGGGAGGGATGTCAGGGGCTGGATCGGTTCGAAGGAGGTTTTGTAGCTGGAATTCCGTGCTGATGAAGTGAACGATGAAGGCAAGCGCACCGTGGCCCCAGCAGAGTTTTTGGGTAAAATGTCGCGGCATTCGTCGGCTTCTCATTTCCACAAGTCAAAGACGCTCAATGATAAATATGTGAGTTTTTCATTCTCCTTTTTTTGGTTTAGGGAGATCGTGATCATTTTCATTATCTTTTGTATCGTGCTGATCAGTTTTTCCTTCTTCTTTTGTATCGTGTAATCAAACAGATAATAGGAGATGAAATCGGGAAAGGTGCATATGGCAGAGTTTACAAAGGCTTGGACCTGGAAAATGGGGACTTTGTGGCAATTAAGCAGGTTTCTCTGGAGAACATCCCGCCAGAGGACCTCGCAAGCATCATGGTAAGATGGAAGTTACTATCTTTCATTACGAACTCATGCTTTGTCAATGTATGTTTTGTAGCAAGAGATCGATTTGTTGAAGGTATGCAGTTTATTGTTTTGGTAAAGATCGCATCTAATAATGTTCAAGCTTTTCAGAATCTAAACCATAAAAACATTGTCAAGTACAGGGGATCTATCAAGACCAAGACACATCTGTATATCATTCTTGAGTAAGCTAACCGTCAATGTTGGCCTTGATTAGTGTGGTTTTCTCTGCAGGTATGTCGAGAATGGTTCTCTGGCTAGCATTGTTAAGCCGAACAAATTTGGCGCATTTCCAGAGTCACTTGTTGCTGTATACATTGCTCAGGCATGTATAAATTACAAAGTGGAGTGCTAACTCGATATTCACAGGTCTTGGAAGGACTGGCATATCTTCATGAACAAGGTGTTATTCATAGAGACATTAAGGGGGCTAACATCCTCACGACGAAAGAGGTGTTTACTACTTGAGCCAGTGGCTTGCTTGCTAACATGTAGAGCTTTCAGGGATTCGTAAAACTTGCGGATTTTGGAGTTGCCACCAAATTAACTGAAGCTGACGTGAACACTCACTCCGTTGTTGGGACTCCGTATTGGATGGCACCAGAGGTGCGTTTCACTGTGCGCGACCTTGTTTAATCTTGAACGATGCTTCTGTTAGGTAGTCGAAATGTCAGGAGTCAGTGCTTCGTCGGATATCTGGAGCGTTGGGTGTACTGTTATAGAACTGTTGACATGTGTGCCTCCTTACTATGATCTCCAGCCAATGCCTGCACTTTTTCGCATTGTCCAGGTATCTGTATTTTTTGTTTTCTGCTTGTGCGAAAATATAAAATAATCACATGTTTACAGGACGAACGACCTCCTATTCCTGAGCATCTCTCACCTGGATTGACAGATTTTCTGCACCAATGCTTTCAAAAAGTTCGCTCCCGATTGTCTTATAGTGGCAATACTGAAATCTGATTTCAGGATGCGAAGCTCCGTCCAGATGCCAAGACATTGCTGAAGCATTCCTGGATTCGTAATTCACGGCGAGCTTTGCAAAACTCTCTTCGTTTGAGGTAAATACCTTTATGAGTTTGAGATGTACTTAAGCTTTTTTTTTTTGTGTAGCAATATCCCGCAAGATGTTTCTACGGTTTTGGAAAGAAGCATTGAAGATAGCAAAAAGGAAGACAGGAAGTCTTCATCACCTGAACCAGCGACATCCTTGGAGTTTGTCTTGGTAGTACTGAGTTTCTGTCGCTTCTGTTGATGACACGTCTTGCTGGTTTAGGATGATGATGCAAAATCTCGTTCTCAAGAATTGGCGAGCGTATCGGTCACAAGTGAGGCAAATGGAACGAAAAGGAACAATGACTTGCTGGTTATTGACGAGTCGTCACAAACCGGGGATCAAGACGAGCCGGAGGGGAGCCTAAAAGCTCCCCGTCCTGTGGTCTTTCCTGGAACAGAGGAAACAATGGGAAGACCTGAAGCTGTTGAAAGATCTTTAACTCCCGAGAGACTGATGTCACCCCCTCAAGAAGTGGATGAAATGTTGCAGCATCCGAAAATGAACAGCAAAGATCTACCCACAGAGCCATCGCAGGTTTGTTTTTTTATTATATATTCATTCTGTTTGAATTTGCTCGTCTAACATTTGTGCTTTAGTCTGTGAAGGGTGTAACTTCAACTATTCGAGAGCTGAGTAAGTTCAGCGACACTCCAGCTGATGGAATTCTCGATGATCTGTTCGAAGATTTTCCTGCCAAAGTTGAACGGAAGGAAGATAAGTCACCTGCTCCTCTGGCAATTCCGAACAGTGGGAGAGACTCGTCAGCTCTAGTAAAGAAGCTGAACGATAAAATGGCTCGAAAACGAGCCGAAAATAAGAACGGAGAAACGAACTTTATAGCTATTGTGGATGCGGTTGAAGACGAAGACTTCGACAGCACTGGTTTGGTGAGTCTCAGGTATTTCCTGACTGTGATAAAGTAGATTTTGATGCTTATACAGTTGCATTCAGGGTTTCGATGGCAATGTGGAAGGAAGAGACTACTATGGCAAACAGGTAGCATTCTCATTACGTTGCAATGTCCTTACGTCTCACACTTCGGCAGGCTGTGGAAGTTACCCGATTGATTGGTCTATTGAAACCAGAGGAGCCCGAGGAAGCAATAGTTTCCACTTGTCAGAAACTCGTGTCCGTTTTTCGCGAATTTCCCGAGCAAAAATCTCATCTTATTCTGCAACATGGGATAATGCCATTGCTTGAAATGCTGGAGGTGAACAACAATCGAGTAAGCGTCCGGTTCTATCTGAAAATTTCTAATAAAGGCTTGCAGGTCATGCATGCAGTATTGCAACTTATTAACCAGATTGTCAAGGACAGTTCTGATATACAGGAAAATGCTTGTTTAGCTGGTTTGGTAAGTCTCTCTTTATCTAGCAATATATTATCGATACATGGTGCCTACAGATACCTGTTGTGATGAACTTTGCTGCGCCAGAAAAATCAAAGGAAATGCGTATGCAGGCTGCGTACTTTGTTCAACAAATGTGCAATAGCAGGTTATCTAGTTTTTTTGCATTTCTTACTTGAAGGGACTGACATGGATATTGCAGTAATTTAACGCTGCAAATGTTCATAGCTTGCAGAGGCTTGCCTGTGCTCGTTGGTTTTCTAGAATCGGACTATGCGAAGTACAGGTAGTGTTTCTTCAAAACTTATGCAGGTTCTAACCTTGATTTTACAGAGAAATGGTCCATCTTGCGATTGACTGCATGTGGCAAGTGTTTGAGCTAAAGAGTCCAACACCAAGGAACGATTTTTGTAGAATTTTCTCAAAGAGCGGCGTCCTTGTTCGACTTGTGAACACGCTTCATAGCTTGAATGAGGCGGCGAGGCTGGCTTCTGCAAGTGGCGCAGGCAACTCGGCCATCGGTGGTGAAACTACGTCTCAGCGTTCACGTTCGGGACCTCTTGAACCATCTCGAGTGTATGCTGATCACATTCGTCCAAGATCCGGACAGCTGGATCCGCTGCGGGTTCGACATGACTTTCTCCGTCCGCCTACAGATTCTCCGAAGGCGCAGCAGCCACAGAAGTCTCCACTAGCGCAGCCTGAAAGCTCAAAGCAAGGCGAGTATGGTGGGGACGGGAAAGTACTGGGTCATAATCGACGTCGTTCATCATCACAAGAAAGAATGCCGCCGGAGGTGTCAGGAAGGACCGAGAAGACGGCAGAGAATCACTCCGATCAGTGGCATCTAGAAAATGGGTCGGACATGCCCCGGAAGTCGTATGAACAACTTCCTCCGCTTCTAAGTATGCTGGATAAAGAATCGACGAGGCCCGCTACTTCTGGTCGTGCAACAACAGAGAAGGCTGACAGCAGTTTCTTACCTCTCCTTCACCACTCTGGTGCAACGCGGAAGAACAACGGGGACCTCGAAACGTTGATGCGAGCATTTGCAGGTAATAACCTTGTTTTTTTATCGATTCTACTGACAGATTACATCCAGAGAAAGGTGATATTCGTGCGTTAGGACTCAGCCAAGAAGGCAGCTCCTCAAATGGCCTGACGACAAAGCAAACCTTACCTCAACAGCCAACAGCTGAAATGACGGCGTCAACCTCTGGTTTAGTATCACAGTCGGCATCGGGCTTACTCTCGCTTTCTGGCGTCCTCAATGGAAGGCCCGGAAGCGCAACGTCTTCCGGCGTGCTTACAAGAATGACATCGACGCTAAATGCAGAAGTGGCGAGGGAGTATCTTGTCAAAGTTGCCGACCTGCTGCTGGAGTTTTCTCGCGCAGATACTGTTGTCAAGTCGTCGATGTGCAGCCTGAGCTTGTTGATCCGGCTGTTCACAATGCTCAGCAAACTGGAGCCTCCTATACTACTCAAGGTAAACACTTCTTTAGCCGAGTCTTCGCTCTATAACTGGCCTTGACTTTGCAGATATTGAAGTGCATCAGTCAGCTTTCGATGGATCCGTATACCCTGGAGCCACTCCAACGAGCTGATGCTATGAAACATCTAGTCCCGCTTCTGGAAGGACAATATACTTCGCAAATACACAACCAGGTCCTCCAGTTCTAAGACCATCCGAGGCTTACAAATCTTTTGCCTTCTGCAGGTACTGAATGCTCTTTACAATCTATGCAAGATCAACAAAAGGAGACAAGAGCAAGCTGCTGAGTGTGGCATTATTCCTCACTTGTTACACTTCATCACCACAAACTCGCCATTGAAGAAGTTTGCGCTGCCGCTTCTATGCGACATGGCTCACGCATCGCGGTATACCAGAGAGCAATTACGAGCTCACAAAGGCCTGGACGTGTACCTGAACCTTCTGGACGACGAGTTCTGGGCAGTCACAGCGCTGGATTCTCTGGCGGTGTGTTTGGCCCACGACAACGACCAGCGCAAGGTGGAATCGGCCTTGGTCAGGAAGGACTCGGTACAGAAGCTGGTGGCCTTCTTCCAGTCTTGCAGTGGCTCGTCTTTTGTACATATTTTGGAGCCCTTCTTGAAGATCATCACGTAAGTTCCATGCTTTGTGTTTTTATTTTCGTCTGACCGTTTTGATTTTTGGTGCAGGAAATCTCCACGACTCAACACGGCGCTTGCGGTGTCTGGGTTAACTCCCCTGTTGGTTGGACGGCTCGATCATCAAGATGCAATTGCGAGGCTCAACTTGCTAAAACTGATCAAGGTAATGGTGAAACGTGGAGTTTTCTGGGAGTAAAACTAGTTCTTGCAGGCTGTATACGAGCACCATCCCCGGCCCAAGCAACTGATTGTGGAGCATGATCTGCCCTCCAAGCTGCAAAAGCTGATCGAGGAACGCCACGGTGAGCGCTCGGGTGGCCAAGTTCTCGTCAAACAAATGGCTACAGCTCTGCTCAAAGCTCTCCACATCAACACTGTATTATAGTGTTACAATTTACTCTATTAGGAAACTATTGTATGAGCGTTGAATCTTCTGTGGTAGAACTTCTTTGCAAAAAGTATAATAAATCTACATCCTATAATTTTTACACGGTAATATGCTGTTAATTTCTTGTGATTGATCACGAATTCCTGAACTAAGAGGTAATATGGTGTCCATTTTTCGTGATTGATCACAAATTCCAGAACTATAATCCTGATGGAGTCATTCAGAATATATGCCACTCTTTAATTAATGAAAAAAAACCGGATATAAGCTTGTATATTTTGGTATATTCTACCATTTATTCATCTTGTGTTTGACATGTTTATAGTTTGTATAATATATATGGTGGGCAAGACAAGAAAGAGATACTTGTTCTAGACATTGTGACTAAAACCATGGAACAGTGATGAGGTAAATTTGCTTATTGTTTATAGGTACTGATAAGCCACCATTTTGGACTATGGCTGCACTTTCAAAACTTTTCCTTTTTCATTATTATTTATAAGCTTTCTTAAATCTATATTCTCACTTTATCTACCATCTAGTTTTTTATATGCAATTAAATTAATTTTGTGTTTTTTGTTGATAAGTGTTATATTGTTTGTCTTAATAATAAGATTGATCTTTTTGACAAAAAATTCAGACACAAGTTTCTTATACTGAACGCTAGGTTATCTTCATTTTGTCTCTACAAACCAGAGCTTTCTAAACCTGAAGGTAATGCAACTTCGCTTTGTTCTCTCGGCCTTGCGAACAAGTCTGATCCAAGCATTTCTCAAACTTTCCAAACTGCTGCTGGACTGCAAACCTTTAGCTCCGGTCAAAGTGGAGTGGACCGCTCGCCAGGGACCCCAAGCTCGGACCCTGGCGCTGGAGGCGTCTTTCCAAGTTGGCTCTTCGATCTGGACTCCTTCGTGGATTTGGAGGATCTTCTCCAAGGATCTCCCTAAATGAAGACAACGAACGGTACAAACTTTTTCGTGGTAGACAGTTTCATTGTCATCTCCCTCCCAGCTCACTGAGCTGATGAAGTGCAGAACTGTTGGAAAAATAAACCATCTGCTATTTTCCCTACCCTAGCCTAGCTTGGAATTTGCCTAGGTGAATCATGTTTCTATCGGATCCCATGGGAAGTGTCCGCAATTCTTAAAGAAGAAGAAGTCAAACGAAGAGCAACTTCTCCTCCTGCTGATATGAAGTCGTGGTGGTTCATGTCGTGGTCGTTGGCGCAGATGACACAGACAGGCACACCCAGGGCATGGACGTGGTCGCTCTTCTCGCCCATGGGTTCCACGGAAGATCTGACCACATGAGCGCCAGGAACCATTCCTGGTGTTTGAAATCCAGTATAACAACTAAGAAATGTTTCCTAGCGAAATTCTTCTCTTAAATTCACAACTGGAGCATGAACAACAATCTGTTTGTTTTTCTGTGTATTAGATATGTGTTAACTGATTTACTCTTTTTTAACGGTTCAATCTAGTAACAACATATTAGAATAAAATATGCTATAGTAAATAATGCATTGCTGCAATGCAACGTGCAACAAATTATTTATTTATTTGTAAAAATGTAATCATTTTTTTATATATGATAAATTAATAATTTTCTGTGGTTACTCCTATTTATCAATCCAATTGATCAAATGGAAGTTTATAAATATAGACATATTTATAATTTACAAACACAATTTTAATCATCTATTAAATGATAATAAACTATAATATAGGAAAGTTTATAAACTATAATATAAATTATAAATATATGATTATTCTAAATGAATAACAACCAATAGATGGTAGAATATCTCAGAATATCCAAGTATGATCTTGGTATATTCACTCAGCCCCCTACAACTTTGCTAAGCAAACCCAAAATGTTTTAGAAGTTAGAATAAAATAAAAATAAACTTTCTATTATTTTGGATTGGGGTGGTCGTGAATATACATTTCTAAATTATAAATACAAGATTAATCCAAATGAATAACATGTTAGATGGTAAAATATCCCAGAATATTTAAGCAACATGTTTATAATTTATAAAACAAATTAAAACATTTCTAGTATATTCTAGTTTATTCTATCATCTAATTGTTGATGTGCAATAAGATTAATCTTGTGATTATAAATTTAAAATATTTTTATAATTATAAACTTATAATTGATCAATTGGATTAATACATACTATTAAAGATGAATAGCATTATTATTAAGTAAACCAACTGTTGTTGTATGAAATTCATAATATATTATTTAAATAACTATAATCAAATCTTTTAAAATTATTGAATTTTAATGTTAAACTCAAAGAGTAGTTAAAACAAATATACATAAGCTAATATATATCTTTTAAACACTAACTTTATAGCTTTATTATATTCACTAACACATTATAAATTAGTACTTTTTATTATTAGGAAATAGTTTTTAATTGATAAATAATATTTATAGCTATGAGTGCATGGAATATGTAATTTGATTCATGTGTAGATAAGTTTGGTGTGTATCTATGAGCTAATGTTATATAGAACTAGAATACAAAAATGTGCATATCAATTAACCCAAAAACCCTACTTTATATATAGGAGCGAGTAGTCTTGATTGAAACTAATAGATATTAAAATCCCACTAAATTAATATTAATATACAGCATTGTAGCCACAAATGTAAATTCAACTCTATTAGTAATATCAAACCATGACCATATAGGAGTTTATATGGTGAAGCACCAATAGAATTCTACACCCTTGTAACATATACATACTGAAGATACAACAAATAACCATCTTAATCTGAATGCTGAAAGTTCACATACTTTGCAATTCTCTCTTTGAAGGTCCAAATAAGCCATTCCACTAAATCATTTAATTGTGGATGATGTGACATATCCCCAATTGAAACTTTAAAATATAAAATGCCTCAGATATAAATACAGAATCATTATCCAAAAGAATTCACTTCAGACAAGAATTTTGAAACACCAAGCAATTAAGGAGGAAGTATTTAACAACAATTGTAGTGTAGTAGTAAGAGCATTAACTTCCATTCAATAAGTCAAGTAGTTAAAAGTAATAATGACATATTCATTGCTAACGATTGATCATAGAAAAGGCCCTATCAAATCAAACACCACAAACTCAAACAAACAAAAAACAACAATTGACTCCAACTATCCTTTTATAGCACAGAGGAGACTATTATGAAGTTGGCACCAAATGCAATTATATACACATCGAATAATATCATGTTGCATCTTCGGCCAATAGAAAGACTTCTGTAGTTTCTCAGTCACATGATAATATCCCATATGGCTACCTAGAATAGAAAAATTATAGTAAGTATAGAAAAAAATATGGAATAAAGATCAAAGTTATCACCTGCTATAAATGATCACTAGGATCCATTCCTACAAAATAAAGAACATTGTCCTCAAAACAATATTGAAAATGGAAATGCCAAAATGACAAATTATCAACAAGTGATGCAAGATTCTCAAACCCATTATGAACCTTTTGAATCTCCAACTCAACTTTTTGAACCTCATAAACCTCATCAAAAGAAAGTAAATTATGCCCTACACCTTATGGATGATCAACATCAAGTACAATATGACATGGACACAAATGCTAGAATAACAAACTTGTCAGAAATATAAGAAGAAAGAAAAGAAAGAAGAGGAGCTCGAGAAAGGGCATTAACATCAACTATAGAACTACCTAGGCAATGTACAATATCAAAGTTATATATTTGAAGCTTCAAACCCATCAAGTAGTATAACCAATCAAGTTTTTCCACTTCAATAAAGAAGTAATTACAGCATGATCACCTTTTAGTAATGTCCAAGAACCATGTAGATATGTATGAAGTTTATTGAAACCCTAAACTGCTGCTAAACACTCCTCTATTGTGGAGTAATTCACTTTCGCTGACTATAATATATGGTTGATGTATGTAATAGGATGGCATTGACTAAACACACTCAAGCTTTTTTGCATTAACACACCTCACAGACCGATATTAGAAGCATTCACACACAAAATGAAAGGCTGAGTGTAGTTAGGATACACTAAAACTAGAGGAGTCATCAACAACTCTTAGCTAAAATATTGCACCTTGCCTAAAAAAGTGTGCATACCATTCACACACTTTTGAGTAGGGAACTTTAGAATAACCACAGGTTGTCAATATCAACTTTGCAAACTTCACGAGAAATATACACCCAGATGAAGTGGTGTTTTTGGACCCAAACATGCATTTTGATCACTTTACTTTTAAACAAACTTTTCATAACTAATCCAACACTTTATAAACATTCTAGATATGTTCCTCCTATGTCCTCTCTAAATGGATCAAAAAATTATCAATGAAGTCAACAATCACCTTTAGCATATAATAATAAACCTCATCCATCATCTGCTGAAGAGTCGCTAAAGCATTGTTCAAACTTAATGACATCACCAAAAATTTATATAAACCAAATAGTGTATAAAAAGGGAATATCTTCCTCGACCATCAACTTGCTAGTACCCAAAAGCAAAATCTGATTTGGTGACCTAACAATTTCTCTTCAGACAATCTAGAAGATCAGCAATATGAGGAAAAGGATACACATCTAGGATCATCACTTTGTTTAATGGATAATAGTTAATGCATAAATGAATACTCCTATTAGACTTCCTCCATCCTATTCCAATTAGGGATGCTTGTCCAATCAAGGTTTTTATTCATCATCAGTCACCAAAAGAGATTAATATTTTACATATAAATATCAAATAGATGTTGAAAAAGGCTATTATTCAAATGTTGCAAAGTCTTTGGGCATGTGAACTTCACTTTATGACCAGGAATCATGTTCTCTTAATCCAAAAGGTGGTGGGTTAACCTAACCAATAATCATATTCTCTTAATATGGTTCCAAAAGAGAGACCAGTGGTAGTGGTGGGTTAACCTGACTAGATATAGTTCCAAAAGGTGGTGGTTTAACCCGACCAAGAATCATGTTCTCTTGATATGGTTCCAAAAGACGAGACTGTTGGTGATCCCAGATGATAGGTCAAATTCAAAGAAGTCAACATGCTCCTTCATGAGCTGGTCCTCTGTTACAACACAAAGATTATTAGAAGGTTATGAAGAGGGAATAGAAGAATAAAATAGAAATATAGGAGGAAGTAATGGGGAGATAAAAGTGATAGAAATAAAAATAAAAGTAGAAGTCACATTTGGTATAATTACACTGTAACTAATTTATACCAAGGATGAAGTTAAAAGTTTGACTTAGCACCATTTGCAATGACTACAACTCAAACTTGAGATAGCTTATATATACAATTAGGTCTACTTCATCCCATGCACATGCATATGTACGGGCATTGCCATAAAGAATTATGCAAATGTATATAACAACATGTGGCAATATGCCAAACAATAAAAGATAAACTTAAGTCTGTATCAACTAGCACATAGAAAATAATATAAGAGCTTTTATTATAAAAATGAGCTTGAAAGTAAACACTAGATAAACTGGTGCCAAATGAACCCTTTGATAATACTTTTGAAATTAAAAAAAAGGATAAAATAGAGATAAATAATAACTTATTTTCTCAAATAGGTCTTCCTTCTTTTGGTGCCTATATGGCAAATCCATTCCTATCTACTGCATTTCCCACACCATGATCTTCTAGGGTTCTAGGCAAGGAAGAGTTGTGCCACATCACAACACTTTTTTGTGGGCTAATTGTTTGTGTAGATAAATATTCACTTTCAAATAAAATGAGAGGTGTGCTTGAATTTATAAGTTTAACAATTAAATAAATATAGTAGGCCATGTAGATTTAGGGTGGACACTTAAGTTACAGCAGCAGAAAAAACTGAATCCACCAACAAGATTATATGAAACTAATCTTTTTACATGAATTTGGTAAATGAAAAATTAAAATAGTAATAAGTTTATAATTTTTTTTATTAAATATATTATAATAGTATACAAAGTATTTAAGTTTTCAAAAAAATTAAAGTCTTAAGTTTTAAGTATTAACTCATTCACTTTTATTTATCCCATGAGATTTGCTGCGAAGACATTTAACAAGACAACCCGTTTGCACTTCTATCATGTGTTTCTAAGTACAAAAAGTTGGGACATCTGAGCAAGAACATAAAGAAAACACCTTTGAGAGTAATCAACACATAAGTATACACACTGAATGGTGTATATACTAATTGCCTAAACAAAAAGATTTCCTAAAAGCAAAGCTAGAGTGCCACCGGCTCAAACAGTAGAACTATGGGAATCGAAGCATTACATCATCTAAACTGGCCCTCATCTCTAAGTAGTGGAATTCTGACTTTCAGTGCATCAAGGTCGAAGGAGCGGAAGGAAGCCCAACTAGCAGAAAACCTGATCTTGCTATATCATTGATCTCAACCGTTGTCAACTTCGTGCCTACTTAAACTCTAACTAGCAATAATTGTTTGTCTATGAAAGTAATATGAAGATTTAAAAAATGTGGGACACATTAGTAAGGTATAAATATAGCAGAGAAGTAATATTGGTTTTGGAAATCTCTATTTGCAATACCATCTACTGAAGCCCTGCCCAATTGGACCAGGCCATGGCAGTTGATTTATGGAACGTACTTTAGATGGTTTTGATTGTTAATTTGAAGTTTACCGTTTACTGGATGATTAAGGAAGGCACTAGAACCAGGACAATAATGTTCTTATTACCAAGCGGCTGGACTCCCAGGACTACTCGGGCTTCCCCCTGGGAAGTCCGGGCATTCCCGGGACTCCAGTGACCAAATTGCAAGACTCCCAAGACTCGTGAAGTGAACAAATAACGTTGGGACCATGCTAGTTCCATGTGCTTCCGTTTTATGGTTCTGATTCTGAAATATATTTAGTTTCTAAAACTGTTTCTAGCAAGGTTTTATGGTTGATTTCGTTATATGATTATTCATACAGTTTTCTGGCCGGTTTGCTCTAGTCGCTTAGATTGGCCACCCCGCTGCTAAGATAAATAAACTTTTATATCAATTCAGGAAAGCATCCATACACGCACACCCTTGATCTTGTGTCTGAGATGTTCCACAAGCTGGGCATCTTAATCACGAAGGAGCTTGTCTAGGGCCTTCATATGGAGCTTCCTTGTGCCTATGCTTACATTACAGCACCACAACCAACTAAGCCGGTAGCGCTAAGAGCACGCTTAACTAGCTGGAGTACAAGGCTTGCAGCAGGATAAGATTCTGGGAAACTCTCAATGTGTCCAGTCAGATTCCCAGGGTCTATAGTGCCAGATTGACACACACAGCATTTGATGGTTGTCTAGTATAAGTGAAATACATCTGCAGCTAGTGGGCGGCATCTGCTTTTGTCAGGAAAAACATCTTCCTGGAAAAAATTCCTGGTATCCTGTACTAATCAGCCAGCTGCTAGTGTCCATAAATTGCCAAAAGAAGACGAGAGTTTAGCAATAGCGTTTAGTTTGGTTTGAGCTTAAAAAGTAACTATACAAGTTTAATTTAACTTTGTTTGGTTCCTTAGTTTTATTTCGTTATTTTGACTACCTTCCATTAATTCCACACGGAACAGGCCACCGCCATCAGCGAGTAGCCAGTTGATACATGCTTTGAAGCTAGCGGGGAAAGTTTCATTTCTTACCGCAGCCGACAAGGTTGAGTTCTTGTCTGCTCCTCCATACCAACCTAGAAGATCCAGAAAGGTGAGCACCAGCGAGTACCAGTCATCCCTGTACAGGAAACCTTCAGCCCCATCAAACAGAGGAGACTCAAAGTAGGGCGCACCGACCCTCATCCTCCGAATCTCCACGCTCTCGTCCACAAGACATGAACAGTCGAAGTCATTCAGCCACAGCTCATCATGGAAGATGAGCATATTTGACGGCTTGATATCACGGTGAAGAACCCCGCGAGAGTGCAGTCCGACTAAAGCTGCCGAGGCTTGGTTCCAACAGCCCTGAAAATCCCACAGTACATTGTCCGAAGTCACCAGCCTGCCAAACCCCGCCAGTACCATCCACTCAAGGCCGTCGCCCGCACCAAGCACTTGACCGCACCAGCGCAGACCTTTCCGCTGAGGACGAGTGAAACTGGTTCCATCCACGCGCTCGTGAATGAAAGTTTCCCTACCGATTCTGCTGCGGTCGGAAACCTTGATGACGCAATCTTCCCCCGGAAGCTTAAGAACGACTGACTTGTACCCCTGCCCCACTATAGAAGCTGTGCTCAAGTCAATGCTTTTGCTACCGTCGTTTCTTGCAAGCTCGAGGGGAGCCTTTGGAATGCTGTACAAAGTGCAGAGCGTGTCGACATACCTGAATTTCAGAATTATCAGTATGAAAAAGGCAGAATAAGGAGGAGTTACCTGACTAAAAGGTGGAATCCATTGTTCGCCTCCGAAGGACATATATCAATGAGCTTGCTGCCCTCTTTGGCGGTGTTGAGAAGAGCGAGGTCGCAAAGCACGTTACTCATTTCCCACCCTGGACCGCAGGGAAACTCCGGAGCCACTTCACATGAAACCACCGCTTCCCCACGCTGCTCGTATCGGAACTTTACGAACCAGACGTACTCGCAACGAGTTGCGAAAATCCCCAGGTGGCATGGCAGACCTGCATACTTCTTATTTGACTTATATATCTTACTGATTCCGGTAACGTTTCTCTCGATGCCAGTCTCTGGCTTCCCACTCACAGCCAGACTGAAAGCAGCTTTCACTTCATGTGCTTCGCTGAATTTTCCACCCAAAATGCTGCTACTTAAATCTTCGCGTGCCCCTCCCACATGAACCTCCCTGAGAAATTTCACTTCAGGCTGCCCTCCAGATGACGCTTCCATAAACTTGAAGAGCAACGGATGGTATTCGAGTTCCTTGTCATTCTGTGTTTTACTTCGGCCTTTCCTCATGTTCAGCACGTCGGTCAGATCAGTCTCTTTGGCTTCATACAGCAAGAAATGCAGCCATCTTAGCTCTGCCACCAAATGTCGAGGACTTTCCAGTAACTCATCCACACCGACAATCTGCCGAGGAATATTATCCTTCCAGATGACTTTCTCCTTACAGTCCTCAAAATTAACAGAGACGATTGAAGAATTTCGTAGCAGAGAAGCCTCCGGCAGTTTTCGTTTTTTGAGCGGAAGAGAAGCCTCCCAGAGCTTTTGCTCGTAATCAAGCTCCTTCCTCTTGGTAAATTCGAGGTGCTCTTCCACAAGAGTCTTTCTGTAGGCTGTTATTCCATCAGTGACCTCCTTGAACTTCTCAAATCCCTTCTCCCGTATTACTTCCGCCGCTATACTTTGTGCCCAAGCCAATTGGCGGTTGATGCTCTCCCAAGAACGAGCAAGCTCAGCATCGTAGGGCTTCCAAGCCTGCAATTCACCATCTACGTTACTCGCCTCCATGATACCCAAGTGCCGCACAAACTCGATAAGAACGCTAAATCTGCCCTAGGTTGAATTAAATCATTTCTGAGATCAATTTGAGTTTTTGTTTGAAAGCAAATTTGACTGATTTGATTTTCGAACTTGGTTAGATTTTTTGTTTGAATGCTAATTTTGTAAAAGCTCAATATACAAAAACAGCCCAGATTGGAACCATTACTGAAATTTCATTATACTAATTATAATATATGATAATTATACATTTAGACTTTACATTATCTGTTTTTCTCAAAAGAATGGAAGGTAATTAAAATTCTTTAGTAGATAGGCCCATTTTGGAGGGACATCAAGAGGAGGCATTAGTGAATCTTGAATCTATGGGCAGTGCTATGTGTTCTTGACTTTATAACACACAATCACATTACATGCACAATTTTCAAAGGATCAACTTGCTAAATATCATGTTGAACCAACAGTCCTTTTGAGAGCCTTGTACCATAAGCTTGGAAAAAAACCAACATTAGATCATCCAGCTTGTATTTAGCTAGTGGACAATGATAAGAATTGTGATGCTATTGTTGTCCTACACAACACAAAAAGACAATGTTGAAAAGTCATGGTCGGGACTGTGGACTATGTATTTTGTCTATGTGTTTGCAAAAATCATACCAGAAGACATCATGCTTCTTTGTAAGCTTTCATGTCATATTTTCTATAAACTAACTATGAGTTCATTTAACTATGTCTTTTTTCATATCATCTTTTTGATAAACTAATTACATGTTCATTTAACCATGTCTTCTTACATTATGTTTTTTTATCAGCATATATTGGTGGAAGGGAATGCTATTTTATGAAGACTATATTGTGGTACTATGAGTACTTCAGGTAAAGAAACTTTGATTGATTAGTTGGGCTTGAGAGTGAGAGCATAGCAAGTCTTTTTATCACTGTCCTATTTGCATTGATAAGTGTCCCATAGCTGTGTTGTGGCGAAGAATACAGTCAAGAATCACTAAGAGTTACTTGCTAGGTTGAAAGTTGAAGGTCCTCTACCAAAAGGTTTGACAATTGCCATGTAAGTGTAGGAATCTCCTTCACAATTAGTGGGTATCATAAACACTTGACAAGAGGTGGTTTCTTGTCTCGTACTGTTGGTGCATAGGGTGCGTAATTTATTCATTTGAATAGAAAGGAGCTAAGTGTAGCAATAATTTCTGAGGATACAGATGCTGGTGCAAAAATAGTTTCTAAAGATGCAGAGGCATAATTAGAGTATGCTCAGCTGTAAGAAAAAGATGATGTAGACTTTTCAGAAGACAATGTTGAACATAGGTGATTTTTCAGATGAAGAAGAGGAGATAATCCTTGTTCAGGAGTTTGTACAGGTGATCTGTCATTGAAGGCAATTGTGCAGCTCTGTTGTTTTAAGGTGACAGTTGCATAGCATGGCTTATTATGAAATACAACATGGCTTGAAGATCTTATATTACAATAGGTAACAAGCTATCTTATATTCAAGGAGCATGTTTTTGAAAATTATTATCATGAACAAAACAAATAAGATGTTGAATATATTAAGTTGTGTAGTGATTGAATTCTTTTCTATCTGATTCTACAAGCTGGAAACTTGGTGATCTTTTTTTTGGGAGTGACCATTTTTAGATTGCAATTGTGGGACAGATGCCATGGCAGCACCGAATGCTAGTATGAATCTTTTTTTGTATTGTAAAAGCAGTATATACACTTCACTTTGGCTGCAATGCATACCAAGGTAGAACATACCAAAAGTAAACTTACATGAAAAAACAAAGGCAAATAAGTAGTTTTGATTGTAATCTTTACCCTCTTCACCTTTGGCAAATGAAGCACAAGTCAGCATCAAAAGTGATTAAAACAACACTCTTGTTTGACAACTCACACTTCAAACTGCTTTTACTTAAATGTAATCTCAAATCTCTTTGTTATAATGCCAATGATAAGTTCTATATTGTATGATACTACTTTGTGTAATATATTATACAAGTTTTGGTTTTATACAACAATTTTGTTTTATATAATATTAATCTGTTTTGTACTTACAAAACAGATTAATATTATATAAAAAAAATTTGTACAATTTCACTTTTGCATTTTAGTACAAATTTATTTTATTTTTATATGATGCTGTAAGGGGAGAGAAGAAAATAGAACCCCAAAAATATAACCTACCTTCTATACCATATTCTCCCTTATTTTATCTCTTATTTTATGAGGAAAGTCCAAGTGTATAGCTATGATGCCGTATATTAACATTAGTGTAGTTAGATTTTAATAACTATTAAATTGGTTACAATCACTTATTCCTATATATAAACTAGGGTTTTAGGTTAATTAATACCATTTCTATATTCCATGCAAGTGGAGTTAAAGGGCAACTTTGATTGTCTCTAAAGAGTGTTTCGATTTGGGATTTTAGTTTAGATTTAACTTTTGCATTATCTAAATCTTTCTATCTTTATAACTTTTTTAATTTCTTCTTTTTTGCTTTTTCTTTTTCGTTCATCTTAATGGCAGAGTAGTAGCTCCTTTTGCTCTTAGTGCCAATCCTCACATTTAGCTAGAGTTCTTCCATAAGAGTTCTAGGGATTGTATCATTGGTTTGATCATTTTACGATGATTGCCACATATCATTCTTAAGATGATACAATGTTTGCATGAGTTTCCCACATGTTTCTAAGGGATGGCACTACAATGGTACAATGGTTTGAGCGCAAGTACTTATAAGGATTTGAATATTCTCCCAAACATCTTCAAACATGCATTTGGATATGCTAATTATTGTGATGATACCTTCTAACAATTGCATTATTTTTATTAAGAGCCATCTAAGTCAGTGATGCAATTTAGCATTCATTTTTGAATCCTTTTATTTTGTGCAGAGTTAAATATGTCAAAGCAGATCAAGTTGAGAATGTTGTGGCTAACATTTGGTCAAAATTTTATAGGATTTGTATATGCACTTACTCCAACCACCTTTAATGACGCTTTTTGATTGGTGTAATATTATAAAACATTTCCTCTTCCACTTTTTGTTACACATCCTTTAACTCCACTTTTTATAAGGGATGGTCCTATTCCAATGGAAGTTGATCCCGCTATTGTCTAAGTTCAAAGATAAGGGTGAAAATGTAGTTGTAGCCATAATATCCACTATTGAGCATGTGATGAAGTTGGTCACATTTATTGGTATTGCTAATGTTTTCTGGATTGGCAACCTCCATTTCCTAGGTCTTCGAAGACTTGGCATCAATAACATTCTATTGGTGCTATTCTAGTGGAAAGTCTAGGCATTAAAATGCTTTCTGGAAACAAAGAGTTGCATAAGTAGCAAAAGGTCCTTGCGTGAATAAGTTAGTGACCCCTCTATTTTTCTTTTAAAAGTATTATTAAGGGGTTCATTCAACACTAATTCATTCAATGTTTACTTTTCTAAATTTGTTTTTATTATTTATCACCCAAGGAGTTCTATAATTGATGCTAATACCTTTTGTTGAACTTCTCTTCCTTCTTCACTCTCTTCTTATATTTTGACAAACTTGTTATTTTAACATTTATGGATTTTTTGGACCAAGATTCAGTGGTTGTTGTACTTGATGTTCAGTGTCCACAATGTGCAGAGCAAGATTTATCTTCTTTTGATGAGGTTTGTGAGGCTCAAAAGGTTAAACTATAGATCTAAAAGCTTCACAATAGGTTTAAAAATTTTATAACATTTGTTGATAACTTACAATTGTGGCATTTATATTCTCAATATTGCCTTGAGGATGACTTTATCCTAATGTTCATTTATGACTGATAGTGCCTTCGATCTTTATTCCACATTTTCTCTATGTCTACCATGATTCTTCTATTTTAGGCGGGCATATAGGACATCATTATGTGATCGAAAAGCTACACAAGTTTTTCTATTGGCCAAAAATGCGACGTGATATTATCTGGTATGTACATAGTTGCATTTGGTGCCAAGTTTATAATACTTCCCCCTTGTGTTGTAGAAGAACGGTTAGAGTCAATTATAATTTCCCATTCATTTAAGTTGGTGGCATTTGATCTAATGGGGTCTTTTCTTTGGTCGATTGTTTGCTATGAGTATGTTATTATTGTTTTTGATTACTTAATTCATTAGGTGGAAGTTAAAGCCCTTACTAGTGCATTTGTAATTACTATTGGATAGTTCCTTCTCAATTGAGTGGTATTTCAACATTTATGTCTAGACCAAATTCTTTCAAATAATGGTCCCATATTTATAGTTGAGGTTATTCATGTTTTAATGTTTTGATTGAGGATACACCACACTTTCACAAGTGTTTATCATTTACATTAGATGGATTGGTAGGATGGCTTGTTCAGACCTTCAAAAGGATGATTACACAAACTTGTAGCATTTGGATTTGGATGGTTATTTGTCATATTTTCTATATGTATATATTATAAGGGTGCAAAGTTTTATTGATGCTTCACCATATAGACATATTACTAACATAATTGAATTTACCTTCAAGATTGCCATAAGTTGCTGATGCTAAGTCTTGGGATTATTAGTTGATAAGCATTCTTTCATTGTTCCAAACAAAATTTACCGAACACTTGGGTTGTATACAAGTGGGACAACAATGACATTATAACTCCTATCATCATTCAACTATAGAGTGCAAAGTGGATGACTTAATATTAATTTATTTCTCAATCTTATAGTATATGGTTTATCTAAAGGGCTCCTTGTTTAGTGGAAAGGATCATATCAAGTGTTGCAGCAAGTTGGATTGCAAGTTTATGAGGTTTGGCATGACATCTAACAAGTCAATCTTCCAGAAATTGTGCATGTGCAACAACTGAAACACTTTGTATATAGAGAATAGGAATAATTGGCACCACCTATAAATCCACAGATGCCTCCTCCTGATGTTCCTTTACATCCCAGTTCATCCACTAGAAAACTCTAACTATTTTCCATCATTTTGAGTGGAGAGGATGATGTAAATTAAAGTTTTTAAGCTTATTGATATGCACATTTATATATTCCATTTCCATATTTCATACACTCACAATGTAATGTTTTTGATTTTCCTATAGGCAAGTGAATATTTTAAATATATACTGGTAGATACAAGCATATACCTCTAATATACATTTTTGATTCAATCTCACTAACTTCTGGTTAGTACATTATATTGTGTTTACACCATTTATAATTTAAACACCCTAAATCATAAAAAAGAGTTATAAATAGAGAAAAACATGTTGTTGGTGTAAGTTCAGGTTAATGCCAAAGCAGTCTAAAATGGAGGTGGAGGAAAACAACAGCAAAGAAGCAGTCTAATTTATTATGATTCTTTCTTAGTTACGGAACATATGGAGCATCTTTTGAAGAATACTTTGCAGAAAGTGAAGTATTTAACTGTTAACAGTGACTGTAGGGACACCGGCTTCTGGGGGTGTAACGCCGGTGCTGCGCTTAAGCTGCGTACTCTACCCCAGACCTAAATAGGAGGTTAACTCGGATTGTTCAATGTCTTTGCATTAGTGGGAATAGTGTGTTAATGGCAATGATGTTTGTTTCAAATCTTGAGAGGTCCCCAAAGTTTAATTACCGACTACTGAATCTGCATAGATTCTGGTCTTACGATCCCTGGCCTTTAAACCATGAGTGCGGGCAATTCGAATTTTGAATCGCGGCTAAAAGAGTCGGCCTGTTCCTCTTTGCATCGTGTCTTTGTTGTTGGGTTCTTTCTGTGCAGTTGTTGTTGCTCGCGATGGTAATCAACATAAAAAACCACTGCTTCTGCTCCCTGTCCCGATCAAGCCGAGCAGACGCTCCCCAGTTCCGTATGAACCGCAATGGATGCCCTCGACCTCGTGCACGAATGAATGGTGCGTCAGGTCTCTGAAAGGCAAGACTGATACCACCTCCTTCTCCCTTTGTGTAACAAAATGAAAATCAACAGGTACCTTGTGGCTTGGATCGTTCAAAACCGCAGTTGCAGAGGCATCCCCACCGGGACACTACGCGTTACGAAACCGCGAGCTTCTTGAACCCGGCTTTCTTGAAGCCTTGTTCCGCCTGAGTATCTGCAGAAGGCATTTACTAGAAGAGTTTCAGCGACAACAGAGGTTACTTTACCTCAAAGCTGGTTGGCCGTGGATGCATCGCTGAACTTGCTTTGCCAAACTTGCTTTGCCAAACTTGCTTTGCCCCACACATTTCTGGTTACTGCATGGTCCTTCTACAGGACTGGATTTTTCTCAACCTTTCTCAACGGTAACAAAGCCTAAAAAAACTCTACCTCATGGATGTTTTCTAGATACGAAGAAGTTTGGTGCTCTTACCACTGGGAGGACGAATACACCTGTATCGGCACCCCAACTGGTGTACTTTCCACAGGAGAACGTGAAGCGATCGATCGAGGCCTCAGTTTGTGTAACACTCAGTTTCCACCGCCTTCCCAAGCTTTATCTTCTATCTTCTGCAGAAGAGTGTGAGAAACGCAGATGCGTGGAGGACAAAAAAACATAAGATCGAGCACTGCTATCTGCAAACAGGTATGCGGGATGCCTCCGTGTGACTGTCTTGAGAAAGAGTTCTACTCCACAAAGTACTGGGAGGCTGTCTCCAGACCTGACTGTGATCGACTCCTTGCTGCTGCTCACAGCTGGAGCATGGGAAAGCGCTTCCGTGCAGAATATGCTCTCATCGGCTTCCCCCGTCGCGCTCGTGTGCATCGGCGTCCACTTCAAGACACACCCAGTTTGTAACTTCGCCGCCAACTCTACCGCCCACTTCGCCACCCACACGCAGCCCATTTGGCGTCCCGGGAGATTTTAGCGCCACTCTCCAACTGTAAGTGGTAGAGTAGCCTTGCTGCTAAGATCCGCTGCACACACAGTGCACATTCGCCAACGAGTCCGGCCTCGATTGTCACGCCTCCATTCGGCTTCAAATGGTAAGTCTTTTAGGCCAAGTAGAAAATGGCATGAGGCCACATGCCATTCAGTAGCAACATTGGCATGCACCGATTGGGCTCTCGAGTGCAGTCCGGTTACAGATGGCGTGTAGTCTCACGCCATCTTAGGATGCAGCCTCAAGACATCTGATGCAGTGGTGAATGGCGTGTGGCCTCACGTTATTTCCAGCTGCTAACTTTTCATCTGTCAGCTCTAATTATTGTGCATTTCTAAACAGGTGAGGAATTGCGTTCTTCTTCCAGCCACTGTCAATGTGGATGCAGAGAAGGGGGAGGAGCTCATCAGTTGGACTTTTGGGATGGAAGGCGAGGATCTAAGGCTATACAACACAGATGGTGGGAGAAAAGAATGCATGGGGATCCTCATCCAAGTGACAGACACTCATTGCAATTCCATGCAAGAATATGGACTAGCACTTGTGGTAGAGACAGCGTCCACCTTCAAGATCCACCTTGCACATCCTAGCGGCTTCCCGGAGGGGGGCAACGGCTATGAGGAATTCCTAGAGGGAGCTAGGGAGATGTCGTCCAGGAGGCCCACAATTTCAAAGATGTTGCGGGTCTATGAAGATCACATGGAATCCACGGACCTCACCTACGGCAATGTTCAAAAACTATATTCCAACATTGAGCCGTTGAGAGTGCCTCCAGTTCGCAAAGCGAAGGGGAAGGGGGTTGATCTGGAAACTACCCCGAAGCAGAAAAGGGTGGTCAAGCTCAAGCCGACGTCCGACTCTCCTGCTCCAAAAATGAAGCTACTCGGTGATGCCATTGCCTCGGGTTCGAACACTACACCCACCAAAAAGAAGAGCCGCAAAGAGCAGAAAGAGCAAGAAGAGGCAGCAAAAATCGTCGCAGATAATAGTACTTGTTACTATTCCAACAAAGTATATACAATCGACGTGAGCCGTATCGACATCTAAAGCAAATACAACCACAGGCTAGTATCTGATGAGTGGGTGGAGAAACTGAAGCAGAAGATGTTGGCAAGTCCAGTAACACCCGACATCGCAGACGTGATCCCCTACTACCGAACAATGAAGGGCGAGACGAGGTTTCCAGACTTGATCAATAGGAAGGTGTTGGACGATCAGAACATCCGGTTCTATGCGTCTCCGGGCAGCATTCTAGCTTGGCGATGCAAGAGATAGTTGTGGATATTATGGTGGGCGAGGAGGTGAAGAAAGTCTTCAAGACAAGAGTTGTCCGCCTGATAAAAGGCAACTCGCCCCTCCGATCTATCATATACATCTCCCACGCGCAGAATGTCAAGCAAGAAACATGCTACAAATCGGGTTTGCACGAGACATTGGCACGAACACGGAAGCTCTGGGTTCAACTGAAGAAGCCACAAGAACCAGGACAAGGATGTGCACTAGCAACTAGCGCCTGGCAGGTAAGCCTCGTTGCATGTGGCATAGCATGTGGCCTCACGCCATTTCCATTGCAGGAATTCTCGAGTCTTCTCTCGAAAACACTGAGGGTCAATGACACACTCAGCATCCATAACATTCTACTCGCGACAAAAGTTGTTTTTGACAAATGGGTAGATGTGCTGAGGAGGTACCATGACGGGGAGTTGCTAAACTCAATGGGTGTGGAGGACGGTCGGAAGCCCAATGATTTGAAGCTCAACGCTTTGCATTTCTCGCGGTCTCTAGACGATGACGACCTTCTGACAGTGGCTAATGCTCTTCTATGTGGTGAGGTAGTCTTCAACAAGACCAAAATGACTCCCGGCCATATTGTGACATACGAGGACTTGTGCACGACTCTGAGAGCTCGTGCGCTATTGAAGGATTGGATCTTCGAGCAAGTGGCCGTGGAGAGGGTGAGCATCGACACCACGCAAGAGATGATGGAAGCGCTGGAGTTGTCAAATGAAGACATCGACGAGTACGTGAAGGGGGCCCCCAAGTTCATCGATCTGCTATGGGATGCCACGAAAAGTAAAGCTGAGAAGTTGGATCAGTATCCAAATTTCATTAAGAGGGATGTCGACCGCCGGCTTCAGAAACAGCTCAACCCCGCAGCAGAGGCCTATCGAGAACCTTACCGGGTATACGTGAATTCGGATGAGGATCAAAGGTGGAGGAGCATCGTTTCCCGCGGAGATGAGCAGGTCAAGAACATCTTTTGTGTGATGGACTTCACAAACGAGGAAATCACTCATGCAGACGAAGTCAGCTCCATCATTGACTTAATGGTGGGACTTGCGGAGGTGGAATCTTCAGTCCACTATATGATCTACGACTCCGAATCCTATCACAAGTTCTAGAAGGCTTTGAACGAGGTGAAGGCTCAGTTGAAAGGCAAGGAAATGCGGGAGATCCATGAGATAATGGCTAAGAAGAAGATACCGACGAATGTCCGCATCTTGGACTGGAGAATGCACCGGACAGCTGTTGGACAATAGCAAAAACTATTGTCCAACCGTCCGCCAGCATTTCCTAGTGTTGAAAAAGCTGTAAGCTAAAAGGCCAGTGTAAAATTATACCTTACTTGCTTGTTCAGATAGAATGGAATGTGAAAGGAGGTTTGCTTAGGAACATCGACTCAGCTCGAGTCTCGATCCCCCCAACATTGAAATACAATGAAGAAAGAAAATGGTCAGTTTCATTTTTTATTTATTTTTTTGCTTTTTCTTTTTGCTTCAGTTCAGTCTATTCTGCCTGCAGTTACGTGTGGCTTACACCGTTGGAAAAGAGTGAACGACATTGGAGAGGCTGGTATTTGCATTTTTGCACAAACATTGTTTCCATTTTTGAGGAGATTATTTTACTTTGCAGGTATGAAGGTTTGTCAGATATTTTTCTGTCGGCACCAGTCACAAAAGTTCTCTTGCTGGCTGGAACAGACCGTTTGGATAAGTATGCATGTTTGAAGTTGCTTTCGATGTCACTCAAACGTATAATTGTTTCAGATCCCTTACCATTGGACAAATGCAAGGCAAGTTTCAAATGATTGTAGTCCGTCACACTGGTCACGCGATACAGGTAAAAACATTCTTTTGTTTTCTGCTCTATAGTTTTTTGATTGGAACATTCTTGAACAGGAAGACGTGCCCGAAGAATTTTCGTCTCTTGTACTTACATTTGTTGCTCGAAACCGCATCGGTGCGCACGGTATTGATGTAAGCCTTTTTCCGATGAAAACCATTTATTAACCAGAGCTTGGCAGATCCCTGGTCTTATTAGACAGAGGCGAAGTGCATAAGAAAGTAGAGAAAAGCATAGAAACTGACATGGGTATGTGTAGCAAAAAAAGAGAGAACTCCATTTCACGGTATGGAAAAACCTCGAAGACAAGCTTTTGTTAAATACACACACTCCTGTTTTGCGTTTTTTCAGAATTCTCATTCTACTGACCACTCGGATAAGTTTCAGGAAGCACGTGAAGGTCAGGCGTCACACCAAGGGGCCTCAACGCCTTGGTCTCGTGAATATAGATGAAAGCATCGTACCTCTTTGCCAACATTGTTGGTACATAATTTCCCCACTTTTCTTTCTTTGGATCATATACCACGCCTATGGCCCTCTGGCCTCTCCATTCTGATAGACAGTGCTGGACTTTTCTTGCCTCCGAATCGTCAAGCAGGAGGTAGAAAGCGTCGCCGGGAATTTTCTCCTGCTGAGCCGCCTCGCAGATTATCATCTCGTAGCTGCCATCTCGGCCCTCCGGAACATGAAGTTGCAGGATGGGACCAGCCCACTTGGACGAAGCAATGACCGAGCCTTTAAAGGTACCGAATCCTACGAGTGCTACCTGACTTTCACCGTATTTCTCACGAACCAGGCCGCCGATGTTCACCTGGAAGTCGGAAGCTGAAAGGTGACGAGAAGAAAAAGAACTCGAGTACCTGGCCCATCTTACGCATGTTGGTGGCGCAGTAGTCTCCGATGTGGGTGTTGTGAGCCCAGACAATGAGCTTGTTGTGAGGCCTCGTCTTCAGCAGCAGGTCCAGTGTCTCCATCATGTGGCTCTCGCAGACGTTCCACGAGTCCTCATTTCCATACACCATTGCCCGATAGTAACTCTCGTTGTTCCGGACGATCCTGGCGTTTTGTTGCGCATCAAACACGACATCGCCATCCGCTGCTGCCGTCTCTTCGTTGATCCTCTTCTTCAGAAGATCCTTGAGAACTCTGAGAGCTTCGGCCTGGCATCCCTCTGGGAACTCCACCAAGGACTGCAGGTACTCTTCCTCGTTTGCCTCGAAGGGATCGAAACATGCGTAGTGATGCTTAGCTTTCTCAGCTAGAGCGGGGTCAATCTTGGCCACTTCGTCCAGAACAATCGCGATGGAGTCGAATAGCGAGTAGACATCCAGACCGAAGAGACGAACCTGAGACTCACGGTCCAGTCGGGTGCTGTTGAACTCCTTCATCCACTCCACCATCGCCCGGAACTCGTCGTTGGCCCACATCCAAGTCGGCCATCGCCTGAATGACTTTGCAAGGAGCTCCTCGGCACTAGCGGAAGAACTCACCTTTTTGGTGATGAAGCGGTTGACTTCTTGGCACGGTGGCCAGTCGCCTTCGATGTTGAGGACGGTGAAGCCGTGGTTGGCAATGAGGATCTCGGAGATGATGCGACGCCACTCGTAGAACTCGCGCGTCCCGTGCGTGGCCTCGCCGAGCATCACCACCTTGGCCTTGGCAATGCGTTCGATGAGAGGCGCAAGATCACGAGCTGGATTGTGGAGGGAGATGGGGACGGCTCTGCGAGAAATCTCCTTGAACACGGCATTGGAAACCGCTGGTGAGGATCCCATCTTTATTTCTTTCTTTCTTGCTATGCTAAAACTTGTTCTCTCAGGCGATTCGAGCAAGTATAATGTAGTTGTGCCCTTGACAAGTGGCACGGACACGTGGTTGCGCTCAGGCTGCTAGAAGGTGTAAAGAACTAAAATTTTTGTTTGTCTCACCGAGGGAGCTACCAAGAACAACGATCATCCCCGTCGACGGACTACAACCTCCATTCCGTTGGCCTGCTTGAGAGAAATGGATCCGAGGAACAAAGCTTAATGCAGCACAAGAGGAGGTGAGCTATTCTTTTTGCCAAGTTTTCTTTCATCAAAACCAACCTTTTGTTAACAGAGCTCACGTTGCCAAAACAGCACCACCGTCTTGATCAGTCCTTGTCGAACCTCTCGGCCTTGCCCATCCCAAACGCCGGTCCCCGGTCCAACTTTGTCAACCGATACGACCCCGGCCCGGGGCTCTCGTCCCCGGCGCTCCTCAGGTACCTCATCCCCATTGAGAGGCTCTTTTTGACTGTGACAACGACGTTGTTGAAGTTCAACAACTAAACCTAGGAGTCCACACTTAGGAAACCATTTAGGAGATGGCAAATCCAAATACCATTGAACCAAAGGAAACTGTATAGAAGATTCTAGCACAAGAGATTTCAATACCTGCTCCTCGCAACCCCCGAAGGGGTTGTCATGAAGCCTTTCATGAGAGTAAGGAAATAAAGATGATTTGATGTTACACAAGTAGAGTATTCTCCAATACTTTTCTTTAATCCCTATGGCAAGGATAAATTTTTTTTGAAAATGAGCTAACACACTTTGTCTTGTATGGAAGATAAAGTAACACATTTCGGCCTTGAGTTAAAAGGTGTTCACATTTCATTTGGAGCTATGAGTTTGAATTATGTGCAATGAACACTATTTTGGCACCATAGTCATAT
>NW_003314324.1:32908-36986 GCF_000143415.4 Selaginella moellendorffii | reverse complement strand
TATACATAAATATTTCATCTCCAAATGATTTATTCCTCCCCTTTTCTTTCTTTGTATTGAGGGACGCCGATGCACACGAGAAACCTGTAGAGAAAGTAGATGAGCGCGAATGTGAGCGTGATTGCGAGTGGGAGCGCGATGCGAGCACGAGTACGATGCAAAACCTAACCTCACACGCGCGAAATGTCACGACGGTTGGTAATCCCGCAACGTCATCATTCCTCGGACTTGGGCGCCATCATTAATTTCTGGATCGCCGCGCGCATGTATGCACGTGAAATCCAAAAGAAATCCGCAACGTCATCATTCCTCGGACTGCATGCACGCGAAATCCAAAAGAAAGATCATGATTAGGATATCATTTAATACCCTCGCTATATTTATACCATGCATGATTGGATATTCCAAAGCATCTTGTATTTCCAAAAATGCCAGATGTTCAACTAAATAAAGAATGGTATACAATGTCCTTCTTGATGACCCTGCAAAGAAGCATCTTGATCGGACACCACATGGGACCACACAAGCCTTACAATGTTTCAGGGGCATTTGCCATAGATCCGACCGTTATTTTGCTCCAAGATTCTACAGTTTGGTGTGCATTGACCTTTCCATCGACACTGCAAAGGGACATCACAATCAGATGCGGGATCACAAGAAACCAACTTCACTAACTCTGGTTTCACCAAGATCTACGTAAGGAGTTATGAAATGAAAGGACCCTCTCTATTGAAATGTGTTTATGGTCCTGACATATCAAAGGATTTTGCATCAAGTTCTATATTTGCATGTTTATCAAGCTACTGAATTGCTAAACCCTAAACCCTAAACATGTGGCAAATGCTGCGTGAAGAAAGATGCCCTTTCTGGGCAAATGCTGTAAGAGGCAGATGCCGAGCAATTACACGGTGAATAATCTTGGCGCGGATCGCTGACATGGCATGGCAAAGTTCAAATCACTGACATGGCACAGCTGGATCGAGGCAAGGACATGATGTGACAAAGTTCAACGTCCGACAGCAAAGTCTAGAAGCTACTCAGTTTGAAATTTATCAGAGGAATTATAAGATCTGGTTTGTTAGAGGATTTGATGTGACATTCAAGTGTGTGGGCTCATGCAATTTTGATCCCAAAAAATGCACCAAAAAATGTTCGGCGTCATCTGGCATTATCTCTTGAATGGCGTGGGGCCGCATGCCATTTTCAGGGGCATATAGGAGTATATTCCTAGAATATTCTGACATGCGCGAGATTTTTTTGAGTTTTCTGGAGATCCAACCGTTAGATTGCAACTAAATTTTACAGAATGGTATACAATGTCTTTCTTGATGACCCTACAAAGAAGCATCTCAATGGGACACCACATGAGACCACACGAGCTTTACAATGTTTCAGGGGCATTTGCCATAGATCCGACCGTTATTTTGCTCCAAGATTTTACAGTTTGGTGTGCATTGACCTTTCCATCGACACTACAAAGGGACATCACAATCAGATGCGGGATCACAAGAAACTAACTTCACTAACTCTGGTTTCACCAAGATCTACGTAAGGAGTTATGAAATGAAAGGACCCTCTCTATTGAAATGTGTTTATGGTCCTAGGGGCATTGTGACATATCAAAGGATTTTGCATCAAGTTCTGTATTTGCATGTTTATCAAGCTACTGAATTGCTAAACCCTAAACCCTAAACATGTGGCAAATGCTGCGTGAAGAAAGATGCCCTTTCTGGGCAAATGCTGTAAGAGGCAGATGCCGAGCAGATGTATCTCAGGCTAGCGAAGGGGACAAACGAAAGCTAGCTATAAACATGACGGGATGCAAATAGATTACTAGGCTGGTCCTACGAAAATCAAAAACCATAATTGAAAATATTGAAAATGTAAAAAGAAAGGTTTATAATATTTTTGAATTTTAAGCAACCAAAGGAATGTAAGTAGGGCATGTGTTTGTAAGTTTAAAAATGCCTCAACCACTTAAATTCCCAAGTAAATAAAGCTGTTTCTATTTTTGGTATAGGTAAACTTTATAGCGTGTGGGCTCATGCAATTTTGAACCCAAAAATGCACCAAAAAATGCTCGACTAGCATTATTCTTTGAATGGCGTGTGGCCTTATATTGCCATAAATGGACGTACACACACAGCATAATTATTCCTTTACACGGCAAATAATTTTGGCGCGGATCGCTGACACGGCATGGCAAAGTTCGAATCACTGACATGGCACAGCTGGATCGAGGCAAGGACATGATGTGACAAAGTTCAACCTCCGACAGCAAAGTCTAGAAGCTACTCAGTTTAAAATTTGTTAGAGGAATCATAAGATCTGGTTTGTTAGAGGATTTGATGTGACGTTCAAGCGTGTGTTATTTTTGAATTCTCGAACTCATTCCTAAATCTATCATTTTTGTGCGCCGTGTTCTTGGTTCCGCTAAGCGCAGTGAGCGCTGCTTGTGTAAGCGGCGTTGTGAGCTGTGGTTTATGTGTCTACAAGCGGTTGCAGCATTGCAAGCGCCATTGCGAGCGGTAGTTTATGCGAGTGGCAGTTTGTGCGAGCGGTGCTACGAGCAGTTGCGGTGTTGCGAGCAGTGCTACGAGCAGTTGTGGTGTTGCGAGCGGCACTGTCTTTGGTGTGGCTACCGCTTCCTCTTGATATTCGGCACTTGTGCTTCCTGGTATGTTTTGTATGGGTGACTAGTCACCCACACAAAAATATATACAGTTGCAGCAAGGCAAAAGGAATATAGCAACAGGCTAGCAGGGGCCAAAGATAGCGTGAGGCCTCATGCCATTAGTGGTACCACTAATGGCATGAGGGCTCATGCCAATTTTGTGAATGTGAAATTTCACGTGGGTGTCAATAGCATGTTTGAATAATGGCATGTGGCCTCATGCTATTGAGGTTGTTTGGTATGTTATGATTTAGGCCATTCTCCAATCATTTTTTGTATTGTCTTAACTTCTTTTTTGCACTTTCAGAATGGCCTTCAAGGTTGGGGAAAAGGTTTATATTTTGAATGGTGGGAAGAGAGTTGCAAAAGGGACCCTTGTGTCTATGGATCGGAACTTTGTTATACACTATCAAAGGCTTGGGGAAGGCAATGCTGCTGTATCAGTAGAGACTGTTTTCGATGGGAATGTGGTCGCTATTGAACGAGGAGAGATGGTCGTCGGGGTAAATGTTGTTGTTGCCTTGAAAAATCTTCAGAAGAAAGCAGATGTTGGGCACAGCACAAGTGCGACGCATGTTCCTTCCGTGGATCTTAAGAACCGTGCTACATGGATTCAGGCAAAGGTGTTTCTAAACAACCCCGAGGGGGAGGTGGTAGCTAAGGGCTTAGCCACAGTTGTCGATCCAAGAGATGCGGTTGCTAATCAAGAATTGGGTTGGGATGATATTGGAGTTGCAATTTTAGAGGTTGTTGACACAGAAGAAAATAGTCTGACTATTGGAAGCATTGTGCGCTGGAAATTGAGGCACTTAGTGTTTGAGAATGTGAAGGATTCACAATCAAACACCACTACAACTGATGACATAACATCTCTTCATGGGAAAAGAAAGTACACCTTCCTAAAGCGCAGCCAAAGGGATCTGAGCAACGAACTGAAAAGGTAGAAAATGGCGATGGAGGTTCGAATGGTCTTGACAGTTGCTTGTTGTAAGAGGAGGTGCTGTCAACATGCTGATTGGGATGCTATTGAAGAGGAGAGAGCAAGATACAAGACATTGTCCTGGAAGGCAGCTCGCAATTTTGTGTATGAGGCATTACGGTCATCTGTTGATGCTTCAGAACATCAGGTGGGGGGCATGGTCTTCCAGAGGGGTTTGGTCTGCATGAAGGCATGGAGAATCATTTATGGAGTCCCTCGAACCATATTCTACAGAATCAAAACTGAGTTCGAGGAACAAAGGGTTCAATAGGCAGTCCATGGGAACGACGGTACGCACAAAACCAGGGGTCATGTTGTATATGGAGAGGCAATCTTCAAGAGGTTTGTCGAGACATGTAGTGAGCAGTAACCACATAAAACCCACCTCTTGGAAGATGGAACACGAGACACCCAATGAGTTCTCC
>NW_003314324.1:0-32808 GCF_000143415.4 Selaginella moellendorffii | reverse complement strand
ATACCAAGGGGGCTATATTGGAAGATGTGAATTGGGAACTCCAGAGTAATGGCTATAGGAAGCTGAGCCAATCTAGATTTAGTAGATTGTGGAGCAACAGGTTCAGGGATGTGAGTATAGGAAAGTACTCCAGCTTTTCAAAGTGTGACGAGTGCACTGCTATCAAAATGGCTTTGTCGAAGAATTCTTGCAGCGCTCAAGAGCGAAAGACGTTGGTTAGAAGGCAGCTCGACCACAACATCGAGTAGAGAAGCTGCAGGACTGCATATTATCATAACAGAATTCTCTCCATGGAGAGACCTGACTCTTACCTCTGCATCATCCACGACAAAATGGACCAGAAAAAGACATGCTTACCTCGACTCAATCCTGCCCCCAAGGCAATCTCTTCATCCATGCAGCTGCCTGTGTCTCTGTTTGGCATAATCGCTCATGGCCATGGTGCCCAGAACTATGGGAACTTCTTTGTACCTCTATGGGGTGGCGGGGGTGGAAACATGATGATTGCGTCCCTAGCAAAACACTTAAGGTCTCTACAAAGTGCGCAAACTGAGCTAAACGGCCAACCCTTGCATAAGGCCCTGTCGATCGAACCCCATATAGGGTTCAGCTGGAGGAGGAGCAAAGGCTTGCAGTATCGCATGGGGCCCCATGCCATCCCAGTGAATATGTTGGCCGTCAGATTGTAGGGTTATCACGTGAGGCCTCATGCCATTCCGACGAGGCTGGTCGCCCGGTGAATGCACAGCCTCATCCAAACGAAGCAGAATCTCAAGGAAGTTCTTGCGGCCGATGTGGCCTTCCACCCCATCTTCTGCTCCAAACAGACAATGCTGGCAGTGAGAACAAAAACATGTACGTCTTCGCGTACTTGGCGATGCTTGTTGCCAAAGGCATATTTGAAACGGTTACACTTGGCTTTCTCATGGTTGGGCACACCCATGAAGACGTCGATGCCATGTTCAGTCACCTGGCAGAGTCCCTCCGGCAATCTAATGTCCTCACCCTCCCACAACTCTACGATGAATTCCAAAATTGCATCAAAGGCACTGTTGAAGCTGCACTTGTGATAGAAGTTCCAGACTTTAAGGGGTTTGTAAGAGGCTACATCAGGGATGGATCCGAAACGCTGATTGGCCACTCCAAGCTTCTTCAGTTTCATTTCAGCATGCGTGATGGTGCTCCAGTGATGAGGTACAAGATGAGAGAATGGGACACAGTGTGGCTGCCAGTGGATGGCATTAAACTCTTCAAGAGAGATCCCATAACTGGGGAACCTATGATTCCTCAGGGTTCGAGGTGGGGACCAAGTCAAGGATCGAGTCCAAGACCGACTCTAGGACCGAGTTCGAGATAGAGTCCGGAATCAAGTCCAAGACCGACTCGGGGACCGAGTTCGAGTCCGAGTTCGAGACCGAGTTCGAGACGGAGTCCGAGATCCGAAATCGGGTTCGAGACCGAGTCCGAGGTCGAGTCCGAGGTCGGGTCCGAGATCGGGTCCGAGATCGAGTCCGAAATCGAGTCCGAGACCGAATCCGAAGTCGGATCCGAAATCGGGTCCGAGATCGAGCCAGAGACTAAGTCCAAATACTAATACGGGTCAAGGGGTGAAAGCCCAAAGCGTGCGTCTCCCAGGGGGGGGGGGGCTGCAGGGGGTTCCAAAAGTATAGTAGGGATAGTGAGGTCCAAGAACCAGTTTTGAAGGGACTCTCCAGTTGGGCTTCTAAACCGACTTGAGGTTGAGACTGGGACCGAGGGGCCTTGGGTGGGAGTGAGCATGGACTTGGCTGGTGCCGGAGGGGCCATCCAAGGAAGTGCTCAAGAGCAGCCCCCACTCCCGAAAGGGAAACCGACTGCGGTGCTCCTGGCTCAGGTGGAGTGGTGCCCCACTTGAGTACCTTGTGGCTCATTGGTCCTCGCCCTTCCGGGGGCTTGGGCCTTCCCTTCAAGATGGAAGAGGGGGGGTAGAGGTACCCATACCGGGCCGTTAGGCCACGGTGTTTCGCCCCGACGTCCCAAAGCAAGTGCTGCACCCAAGGCTTGGGATTTAGAGGGTCCCATGATCAAGTCTTGTGGTACCAAGGGGTGTTAGGAATCTGGAGGCTTGGTGTGCTTGGCTGCTTATGCCTGCGGGGAGTGTAGCCGAACCTTAAGTCCAGTCTAACCCGGGGAGGGGGATTGGGAGAGATTTGGGAATCCGTAGATGGATGGCTAACACTCCGTTGCTCGTGCAGTAAGTAGCTGAAACCAAGTAGGAGCTGGTACCATAGGCGAGAACCTTGGCGAGGGAACTTAGCACGAGCCAAGGCAGAGTTGGTCGGATAGGCGAGGTAAGCTGGCAAATTGAAAAGGAAAAATTTGTGGCTTACAATTTGGTATCAGAGCCTCTTCCTCAGTTCTAGCGAAGGATAGAGGCGGATTGCTGGGAGATGGCAAGGGCAGGACGTAAGCGAACCCAGGCAGAGACGGAACCTCCTCCAGAGCTGGAGCCTCCGGTCGAACAGGAGGCGATGGATGAGGAATCCTTGCATGAGGAGGACTCCAGTGAGGCAACTTCCAAACAGGAGTCTGGTGGTGAGGTTCGGTCGTCCAAGGCTCGATTGGATGTTCTAGAAGGACAATTGGCACAGACCAATGCCCTGCTAGAGACTCTCGTACGCAAGCTAAAGCGTGACGAGAAGCGGAAGAAAAAGCGAAAGACTGCGGATGCTGGCAGCGCAGAAGGTGCGGACCCTTCGGCAGGGACTGAGGCAAAACCAGACAAGGTCGAACAGACCGAAGTGGAATCAGTCCCTCAGGTAGTTCCCAAGTACAAACCAAAGCCCCCACCGGTCTTCAAGGGAGTGAACGACTATAAGGTGGTGGAGGATTGGTTTTACGATATGGAGGACTACTTCCGAGCGTTGCGATTACCAAGCTCGGAAAAGGTCCTATGTGCAAAACCATACTTGGCAGATAATGCCAAGTCATGGTGGAGAACGACAAAGGCCAACGAAGGACCGGTGGCCACATGGGAAATGATGAAGGCGAGGATCCGCGCAACTTACGTTCCTCCGAATGCTACTCTGCATCTAAGGGACGAGCTGAGTAGGCTGAAGCAGACCGGAACCATTCAGGAGTATGTGAATGGGTTTATGGCAAAGAGGATACTTGTCACGGACATGGGGGATATGGATGCGTTCCATGCCTTCATATCAGGTTTGCAAACCTGGGCTCGCGGCGAAGTAATGCGGTGGAACCCGACCAACTACAAAGAAGCGTTGGATGCGGCCATCAAGGTGCATTTCAACGATAACTTGCGAAAGGGGAACACGACGGGGTCGGGATCCACGTTTAGCAAAGGGGCCAAACCAAGGGGAACGTTTAGCAGAGGGAAATTCAAGAAGAGTTTCTCTAAGAATGAGTCCTCGGGGTTCCGGAAAGTCAGATCCGGTGGCCAGCAAGCGAGTACGTGGGGGAGTCAGGCGAAAAGAGACAAACCCACGGATAAGAAGGTCAAGTCATATAGCAGCGTGGGAAACAACGTATGCTACAACTGCGGTGAAGCGGGACACTTTTTGAGGGAATGTCCCTACCCGAAGAAGGCCAGAGCCAATATGGCCATCAAGTCGGGTGAAGTCCAAACAGAGGTATGTGATCCAGTCCCTAACTCAAAGTTACTCATTACACGAGCAACTTTGGTAGAGAGTCGTTCGCGACATCTACTAGCCCTCCGAGGGAAGCTCGGAGGTAGCTTTGTTAAAATCCTTATTGACACGAGTGCTTCGGATAATTTTGTGGCTGCAGACATAGTCCGGCAAGCCGGACTAACGGTGCAGCGGCTAGGCGAACCAAGGACTATAGAGTTTGTTCAAGGTAGCCAAAGCACCGATGAGGTATTTCAACAAGTGAGAGTCGAAGTGGGGACTTGGAAGGTGGACATGGACTTCACCGTGTTGGACATGGCGGGATTTGACGTGATCTTCAGAATGGACTAATTCAATCGATTCGTGGTAGCCCTGCATGGACAAGGTAGAAACCTTGTGGTACTAGCGAATGCCCAAGGAAGAAGATCTAGGGTGGAGGCCCAAGATCTAAAGGTAGGGCAAAGCAAGGCCAAAGATTCCTGCTTAAACCTGATGTCCACAAGAGGACAACTCACTAAAGGAACTAAGGCGGCCTTTTTGTGCTTACTCTCGGTGAAGAGTGACAAAAAGACAGGAATGGAAGAAGTACCTTTAGTGATCCAACGGGTGTTGGACCAATTCCAGGATACCATGCCGGAGGAGCTACCAGCGGGGCTACCCCCAGCACGACCGATAGAACATAAGATTGAGCTGGTCGAGGGTGCTGAGGCAGTGGTTCGTCCCCCTTATCGTTTGAACGAAAAAGAACTCAAGGAGCTCAAGTGCCAACTAGAGGAGTTGGTGGACAAAGGGTATGTTAGGTTGAGCAAGTCGCCGTATGGGGCGCCGGTGTTATTTGTGAAAAAGAAAGATGGATCTATGCGCATGTGCATAGACTACCGCTTGCTCAACAAGTATACAAAGAAGAACAAGTACCCTTTGCCAAGAATTGAGGACCTGTTCGATAGGTTGGGAAAGGCAAAATACTTCTCGAGGATTGACCTAAGGTCAGGATACTACCAGATCAGGGTAGCCGAGGAAGATGTCGAGAAGACAACCTGTCGAACGAGGTATGGGAGCTTTGAGTTTCTGGTGATGCCCTTCGGGCTATGTAATGCGCCGGCAACGTTTTCGGCGCTAATGAACCACGTCTTTGTACCCTATCTGGATCACTTCGTGGTCGTCTATATCGACGACATCCTGATCTATAGCGAGACGCTAGAGGAGCATGCCGAATACTTGCCGAAGGTGTTTGAGAAACTAAGGGAACACAAGCTGTATGCTAAAGAGAGCAAATGTGACTTTGCTCAACAAGAGGTAAAGTTTCTCGGGCATGTGGTGGGCTAGGACGGGCTCAAGGTGGACCCGGAGAAGGTCCAAGCGATCCAGGAATGGGAGCGACCATCCAATGTACACGAGTTGAGGGCATTCCTGGGGCTATGCAACTACTATCGAAAGTTTATCAGACTTTGGTAAGGACTTTGAGGTAGAAACGGATGCTTCGGACTTTGCGTTGGGCGCAGTTTTGAAGCAAGACAACCATCCGGTAGCATTCTTCTCGAAGAAGCTGGACAAGGCTCAACGGAAGTGGCCTGCCCACGAGAAGGAATTGTTTGCGGTGGTCAAGGCGCTCAAGGAGTGGCGACACTACCTTGGGAGACACTTCAAGGTTTACACGGACAATGTGGCAACGAAACACTTCTTGTCACAGCCCGACCTAAGAGGGAAACAAGGTCGGTGGGCCAATGCCTTGGCCGAGTTTGATTGCGAAATTCTGTACAAGCCTGGGAAGAGCAACATCGTGGCGGATGCGCAAAAAGCAAGCTTGAGGTTGGCAATATCCAGCGCAACAGCAACCTTCTGGGACGATGTGCGGACAGCATATGAGAATGATGGTCTAGCACAGGAAGTGTTGCTGAGGAATCTAGAGGCGCGGGAAGCTCACCAGAGAGGTGAGCTGCCAACGGAAGAGAAAACGGGCTATGCGGAACACAACGGACTCATTTATTACAAGCAAACGAGGGTGTATGTTCCAGAAGGGGAACTAAGGAAGGTGGCCTTAGAAGAGTGTCATGACGGATCTCTTGCGGGACACGGTGGAGTGCCCAAGACGATGGGCTTACTCAAAAGGAAGTACCATTGGCCAGATATGGCTAAGGACGTCCAAGACTATGTAAAGACATGTCCAACATGTCAGCAGGTAAAAGCCGTGACTAAGGCTAGTGGGGGCTTGTTGCAAAGCATCCCAATTCCAGATCGCCCGTGGAAATGTCTTACGATGGACTTCATCACGGGACTCCCCCCAAGCGAGGGGTTTGATGCGATATTCGTGGTGGTGGACTGATTTTCGAAAATGGCACATTTCATACCCACAACAATAGAAGTGGATGCGGAAGGTGTGGCGAAGCTGTTCTTCGAGCAAGTGGTTTGAGTGCGGGGAAGACCAGAAGAGATCATCTCAGATCGAGATAAGATCTTCACCAGTAGGTTCTGGAGGACTCTCCTCGAACAGTATTGCACCAAGTTGAAATTCAGCACAGCCTATCACCCACAGACAGGTATGGGGTATTAAGTCAAGTTGTTGGCACTAACACTTCTTGACAAACGGACAAACGGAAAGGGTGAATAGGTAGCTGGAGGATTATTTGCGATGTTATGTCTCGGGAGACCAGACTGATTGGGTAAGTCATTTGGGACTTGCGGAAATGTGTTATAACAACTCACCACATTCGAGTATCGGGGTGAGTCCATGGGAAGTCATCAATGGGCAAGCTATTGAAGGTCCTGTGGAACTCGGCGTGGCCGAGTATCATGGAGAGTTGCCCGCAGTGGAGGCATTCACAGCGGAAAGACTCAGCATTTGGAATCTAGTGAGGGATTCTTTGGAACGGGCTCAACAAAGGCAAACCAAATACGCGAACCAGAAGCGTCGGGATGTAGAGTTCCAAGCTGGGGAGAAGGTGTGGCTGAACACCAAGAACCTCAGACTACCAAGTGGGATCAGCCGAAAGTTGACCCAAAGGTAAAGATGCATGTATTCCTGTAAATGAATTGATCTTGAGTTCCTTAAGCAGGTTCGCGGGGCCTTACGAGATTGAGGCACGAATCGGTAAAGTGGCTTACCGACTCCGACTTCCTCGAGAGATGGGGAAGATGCACCCAGTGTTCCACGTGAACTTACTTAAGCCGTACTTTGAGGATCCGCTTCGCAAGGACCAAGTGAGACCTTTGCCTGAGGTTATCCAAAGGGAAGAGGAATACGAAGTCGAGGCCATCCTCAATGCACGCAAGAGCAAGCAACAAGGACGCGAGGTGAGAGAGTTCCATGTGAAGTGGAGAGGATTTCCACACTGCGAAGCAACATGGGAACCGGAGGAGAACCTAGCGAACGCACGAGATCTAGTGGAGGAATTTCTGCAAGGCAGAACTCTATGTACTTATGCAAAATTCAATTAAAATTATCAATTTGCAAAGTTGAGCAAGTGGCATATGTTGGGACCCGAAGGCGCGCCAAAGGTAAGCTAATTAGCATGGGTTGGATAGGTCGACCAGGCGTAGGGCACTACGCCCGACTCCCCGCGGGGATGTCGAATCCGTAGACGTATTCTACGGAGGTTGGGTTCGAGTCCCAACCCCCTAGTAAAGCAAGACTGGGTTCAAGTCCCGACCCCATACTAGGGCGTGGTGAGGTGAGGAGTATAGGGACACCTATATTCCGTTGTCATGGGCTCTTGGCCGGGGAGGCTAACTTAGGCACACCGCTAAGTGGGGGGATGCCCCGGAGACATGGTCAACAAGTCGTAGGATAAAACGAGACGTTCGATGTGGGCATCGAACTTCTTCTATGGGTGGTGGAGTTGTAAGGAACCGACTCCCCGAGATGTCGTAGGGTAAAGGATCCCCAAAAGCTTGACCGAAATGACAAAGAGTTCATTGGATGGGACCAAGTCGAGGATCGAGTCCAAGACCGACTTTAGGACCGAGTTCGAGATAGAGTCCGGAATCGAGTCCGAGACCGACTCGGGGACCGAGTTCGAGTCCGAGTTCGAGACCGAGTTCGAGACGGAGTCCGAGATCCGAAATCGGGTCCGAGACCGAGTCCGAGGTCGAGTCCGAGGTCGGGTCCGAGATCGGGTCCGAGATCGAGTCCGAAATCGAGTCCGAGACCGAATCCGAAGTCGGATCCGAAATCGGGTCCGAGATCGAGCTAGAGACTAAGTCCAAATACTAATACGGGTCAAGGGGTGAAAGCCCAAAGTGTGCGTCTCCCAGGGGGGGGGGCGCTGCAGGGGGTTCCAAAAGTATAGTAGGGATAGTGAGGTCCAGGAATCAGTTTTGAAGGGACTCTCCAGTTGGGCTTCCAAACCGACTTGAGGTTGAGACTGGGACCGAGGGGCCTTGGGTGGGAGTGAGCATGGACTTGGCTGGTGCCGGAGGGGCCATCCAAGGAAGTGCTCAAGAGCAGCCCCCACTCCCGAAAGGGAAACCGACTGCAGTGCTCCCGGCTCAGGTGGAGTGGTGCCCCACTTGAGTACCTTGTGGCTCATTGGTCCTCGCCCTTCCGGGGGCTTGGGCCTTCCCTTCGGGATGGAAGAGGGGGGGTAGAGGTACCCATACCGGGCCGTTAGGCCACGGTGTTTCGCCCCGACGTCCCAAAGCAAGTGCTGCACCCAAGGCTTGGGATTTAGAGGGTCCCATGATCAAGTCTTGTGGTACCAAGGGGTGTTAGGAATCTGGAGGCTTGGTGTGCTTGGCTGCTTGTGCCTGTGGGGAGTGTAGCCGAACCTTAAGTCCAGTCTAACCCGGGGAGGGGGATTGGGAGAGATTTGGGAATCCGTAGATGGATGGCTAACACTCCGTTGCTCGTGCAGTAAGTAGCTGAAACCAAGTAGGAGCTGGTACCATAGGCGAGAACCTTGGCGAGGGAACTTAGCACGAGCCAAGGCAGAGTTGGTCGGATAGGCGAGGTAAGCTGGCAAATTGGAAAGGAAAAATTTGTGGCTTACATAGACAGCATATTGCCTTCTGGAAGAGGGGGTTGGTGTTTGGTGGAGAATCCTATTTTAAGAGGTGCAAGCCTTTGCTCGAATACTGGGAGAAGATTATATCTGCTATCCAAAATGGGCCAGTTGTATATGAAGAATTAGAAGAGTCCTTTTGGCCAGAACCCAGAGCACCAGATAGTAGCGGAACAATGTCCTCTGGAAATGTAGTGACAGATAACGATGTTGAGGATCACTATTGTGGGCCGAGGAACAAGAAGCCGGATTCAGCATTCAATCCAGTACAGGTCTGCAAAGGAATGGTCGTGCTTGTCAGACCCAGTAATAAAAAACAAATGATATGGGTGGGGCGCTGCATCACTGATGCAGAGGAGGATGCGGAAACTAACTCCTTCAATGTAATTGTGGAGTGGTTCAAGCCAAGTTCCAGATATACGAAGGATTGCCTAGAAAAGAGATGGGTGCTGAATCCAAGGGATCCCAGCATGAGCATAGTGGTGGATAATGTTGTGCATGGTTGGATGCGGAAGCAGAGTGCCACCATCACCTTGCCAGACCATGCAAGAGATGCAGCAAGAGCATTCATAACCCGGGTTCAAGGTGAGATTCATTAATATTCCTTTACTAAGTTTCTAATGTATTTTATTTCAAGGTGAACAATCCGAATCTGAATCAGATGAGGCATGATGGCATGTGGCCTTACGTCATTCCTAGGTGAGATGATACAAATAACAAGTATAAATTCTTAGTTGTTCTAGCAAATCTTACTTAAAGTTCAAGGTGAACAAGTCGAATATGAATTCATCGGATTGTTATAACAAATTGCGAGGTGATGGCATGAGGCGATACGCCATTTGAGAGTGGTAGCCATTCCTATATGAGGTGAGTGAAATATTTATTAGAAATACCTCATTCAATTGTGCACTTCTAAGTCTTGGTCCACTCAGTACTGTTTGCATGTTTCTATTTTAATTCTTTCTCTAAAATGTTATTTAGCATGTGGCTTCATGCCATTGCTCTCCACAATCATGCATTGAATTTTTCTATCCTTGCATAATACTTCTCCATATATATAGCATGTGCGCACATGTGATATGGTTCATTAGGCCTGATATAGTGTGTGAGGTAAAACAAAGATGATGTGACATATGCATTTACCAATCACGCGTGCATAAATCTAATAATATGGCGTGTGGCCCATATTAATGGCACATAAACCCATATTGTGGGCTTACGTGTTTTATGTACCATCATTCCCTTGCAGCGTGTGTGTTGGTTTCCTTTTATAACACAACGAACTCCATATTTTAGGGTGAAGAGCGTTCTCATGGCAAGCACAAAATCTGTAAGTGAGGCAGAAAAGGAGACGGAGAAGGAGATAGGTGAAGATGTAGAATATATAAGTCTTCCAAACTCCCCGTACTATACTCCAGGTCATCATTTTTCTGAACAAACGGCAATATTAACAACTATCGAGAACGCCCCAGTAACATCAAAGACAACAATCCAAAGCAAAACAACTGACCCGGAGAAGGATGATAGTACCGCTGAGAGTACCAAAAAGGAGGTGTCCACTAGCGCTTAGGCTTATAATGGCGTGTGCCCTCATGCCATTTACTTGATCACCAAATACCTTTTTCCCTTTGCACTAGTATATCTTAATACCGGTATGAGAAATAGAATGGCATGTGCCCTCAGGCCTTTTACTAAATCACCTTTGAAAGAAATGCAAGCCTCTATGTCGTAAAAAAAAGGTACTAGAGAAATTCCTTAATAATATGAATGTTATTTAGTTTCATGAAAATACACTAAGGGTCAAATGAGTTAAATGACTTCTCCAGACTAGCAATGCCTCTTGCTACACCTTCACAATTAGATTCGTTAGAAAAAGATAACATTGAATAATATCTAAATGTTCTCACCATTAAGTTATATGTCTGGCTAATAGGAATGACATTCATCTTGGAAAGCTCACCACACGCTCAATGAACAAACAAATAGTGTGTGCGCGCATGCCATCGCTCTTCTTTAGCTTCAGATTCGGCTTGTTCACCTTGACAATGAGATTTATTATACAACCAGATGGACTCAGTCTGGACACAAAGTCACCGCGCTAGTCACCATGCCCCAGATATGTCTAGCCCCTGGACAAAAAACATATAATTTCACGTCATTTTCAAATACTTGAAAATTTGTACCTAATCCCATTTTACTGAATAAATCCCACTTTAACGAAATAGAGCTTCAAAGAGAAAAGCTAGTGGAAACAAAGAAAAGGCTTTAGTTTGGCATTGATTCAGATTATGGAGAAATGGAACAAGGCTAACCAATATATACTATAGGTTGATGAAGCTCCACCACTCTTGAATCGAGGACGGCCTAAATATAACTAAGGTCGAGGAGGTGCCACATCATCATCAAGAATGTGGCTCGAGATTCAGGAATCATACAGGAAATCAGAGAGTCAGGAATAGGGAAGTGTCTCGAGAGTCAGGAATATGGTCTATAGGTCAGGAATCTAGCAAGAGTCAGGAATGTGGCAAGAATTGGGGGATTCCTAACAGTAATAGGCCAAGCAATAAAAGATAAACTCAAACCTATATCAATCAACACATAGAGAATAATAGAAAACTTTTTGTTCTAAAACTGAATTTAAAAAATGAACACTAGATAAATTAATGCCAAGTGAACCTTTTGATGATACTCCCAAAAGAAGGATGAAAGGGTCACTAACTTATTCACATAAAAACATTCCACTATTGATGTGACTCTTTGTTTCTTAGAAGAATCTCAATATCCAAACCTTCCACCGTAACAATACTAATAATGCCAAAGCCTCCACTTAGGAAATGGAGGATACTAATCTAAAAACATTAACAACACTGATATATGTAGCTAACCTTGTCACATGGTTAGTAGTGGATATCACAGCCATGACAATGTACTCACCCTTGTCTTTGAACATGAGCAATAGTAGCACAAACCTCCATCAAAACATGACTATCTCTCATAAGAAGTGGAGTTGAAGGACATGTAATGAGAATTGAAAGAGATGATATCTCATAACATTGTGCTAATTGAAGAGCATTGTCAAGGGTGGTTGGAATAAATCCCATCAGATTTTGACAAAGTGTTGGCCATAACATTCTCAACTTGATATACTCCCACATATTTATCTCTGCATAAAGCAAGAGGCTCCGGAAGTGAATATCATTGACTTAGATGGCCCTTAACAAAAACAATACAATTGTTAGAAGGCATTATCACAATCATTAACATATTCAAATGCATGCTTAAAGACATCCAGAAGAATGCTCCAATCCACATGAATGGCTACATTTAAACCATTATATCATTAGAATGCCATACTTTGGAGGCACGTGAGAAACTCATGCAAACACCGAGCATTATCCCAAGAATGATAAATAACTATAAAATGATTGAACTAATGATACACATCATTCCCAAGGTTCCCACAAAAGAACTCTAAGATTGGTAGCAAGAGTAAAAGGAGTTGTACCATGTGCTGTGAATGCCTCTATCAACTATTGTTTAATAGCAACTACATTACATCATGCAATTACATCAACTATTGCTCTAAAGGCAAAGGAGGAAGAGATTGCTACTCTACTATAAAAATGAATAAAAAAAAGAAATAAAAAAAGTTATAAAGAAAGTGAGATCTAAACAATGTAAAAGCTAAGTCTAAATTAAAATCCCAAGTACTCAATATTAAAATTATTTACCTGTTATTTTATTATATTTAATATCAATAAATAGTAGGTTAGTTTATTATGTTTTAATTTATATATTAATAATATATTTCTGAATAAATATAGTAATAATTTTACTGATTAATTTATAAAATAATTCATGCTATTATGAATCAATTACAGGGACCAATATATCCAATAAATGCTCCAGCAACATTATAACTATTAGTAAAAATGTTTAAAGTTTTATTCAATTCAATAATCTTTTGAAATAAAATTTTTTAATAATATGAGAGATATTCCATTTATAAATGGAAAAGGATTTTCTTCTTAAACAATTACCAAATTTTGCTCTGTACAAGTTAATGTAACTCCAAAATAAGTCTGCTTGTAATATCTATTACACAACATAATTTATGGCCTTGATGTAGTTACTGACTGGGCGGTCTTGATGAAAATCCAAGTGTTGCTTGAGCTTTCTCCACTCCAGCAGCCCAAGCACAGAATAAATGCAACGAGCAGCTTCTTGAATTTGCAAATTCTAGCTCCCTTTTTGGGAAAAACAGGGGGCGGGGGTTTTGATTAATCTCATGGAACATGCCCAAAAGGGGTATCTTGGTCAAGTGCGTGATCTCTTCGATGTGTTTTAATTTCACAATCCAGTCACGTGGAATGGGGGCAAACAGGGGGCTGGATTATGCAAACGCCCCACACCAACACTGCGGCATTTGCTGTAAGCCTGGATGAGGAGATTGAGGAGGAACTTGAACTTGTAGTCGCTGTCCCTTAATGGTGCTCACCTTGCTGGATGGATCGTGGAAAAAACTAGATCCAGAGCAATCTTTGCCGCATATGTCACCAGGCTGCCCGCGGGCCTGTTATGGCCCAGGAACATAAAACCATGGTCTCTCTCATCGTTTTGAGTTGTGGACTTGCAGATGTGAGCTTGGTGGCTGCAAAGGACAACCTCGGCTAGACAGAATATTTTCCTCATTTTTATGTTTCTTCAAAAGATCAGGAAGCTTCTCCACACCAGCTAACAACGAATAAAAAATAATGTGGTGAGCATGGATCCAACATGTGGCGTTCAGTCCAGTCTAACACTCTACCAACTGAGCTTGGATGGTTTAGGACAATAACTTCGGTATCTCTAAGATGAGAGTTTGGGGGGCTCTAGCGATCTCGATCAAACCACTCCCAGATATTGGACAGCGGCTACTCCATAAATTCCTCTTCAATCTCCTCATCCAACCCAGTCATGTAGAATAACTTTATTACTGCGATGTGATAAGGCTTTATCACATGCCAGAAATGAGTGAAATCACTTGGACTGGACTGATTGCAGCATTTGCCCAAAACGGGCATCTAGAAATCAGGTAGGTTTCGTTGTCTATAGCATCATGGACAGCAATCAGGCCTCAATGTCCCCGGATGTTGTATATGGTATGGTGTCCTGGACAGTGATTGGATTGCAATTCTTTCATTACCTATTATTATATTAAAAAAATACACAGAAATTTTTTGTGCTTCAACTAAAATTAATAAAATGACCATTAAATATTTGAGAGTTAACATGTGTTTTAGCTGGAAGAACTTTATCTTATATATGTAACTAGTCCCAGTTAACAAACACTCTTTTGATTATAATAGTATCAAACATCATTGTCATTATTTGCAGTTATTTGAGCTTAGGTGGGTGTTTGAGAAAAACCCAATAAAGAATCTTGTTAGCTATGGTTGGGGATCTGGAGGAGGCATGGCAATTGTTTGATAGGATGCCTTTCTATAGTTTTATGTTTATTTTGTGGGTGAGCAAGTGTAGCGCATGTGATCATGGGATGAGATTTGGATATACTGTCACCGTGGATTTTTAGAACCTTGGGGGATAAATGGGGATAAAATAGCTGCTAAGATCTCTCTCATCAAGCAATTGCCCCTTTTCCAGTTGATTTAAGGGGAGAGAGATAAGATGCATTACAGTTGGTATCGGAGCAAATGGCACGGGTTCAATTCCTATTGATTAGTGGCTACTTAAAAGTATAATATACCATTGAGCAAGATATATTCTTACCCCTAAATTTGAAATCATATGTATTGGGCATCCATACATACATCCTTCCTCTTGTGTGGAGTATCCACGGATGAAGGTATCCACCATGGGATTATGGTATGAGTGGATGATTAGTTTCCTCACATGGAATAGCTGATCCATGTAACTATTCCATGGATAACTACCTTGCACTCCAGCAAGGTTTCTCTTAACTTTTATGGATTGTGCTTGATTTTTGCATGTGAGCACATGGCTTAAGGGGAGAGAAATAAAGTGTGCTACAGCAACTTTTTTTTCTTGGTCATGTTAAGGTTTGGATGAGAGCCCATGCTGCAAAAATGTATCCCACATGCTAATAAGCTAAGTTGGATTCCCAATTTATGCAATGATTAAAAATTTATATATATTATAATGGCATTGACATGAAGTTTCTTATGAGCTGGCACTTGAATAATTCATACATTGGTGTTGATGTATACAAAGCCATCCATATAAAACAGTTATAAAATAACCTTTGGATACATGTTTTAAATTGATTTATCTTACATATAATTTAATTCTCTTCCATGCAACCCACCTAAGGTACACTCCTCTTTTGGTCCAACATTTTGATTGTCATAATTATTATACATTAAACATAATTACAAATCTAAATATTTATGAGATAATTTTAAAATAATTTTTTGAAAGAAAAATTAAATCATAAACTAATTTAAATTTAAAATAATAAATTTAAAGATCAGTGGTGTAATTATTGAAGCCAGGTTAGTACCCATATCTAAGATATTTTGTTTCATATTTTGGATTTTGCCACTTCACAATTTGAATGAATTCAATATTATTGTTTTTATTCTACTCTTGGTAAATTTTATTTAAAATAATTGCTTTTTATTCTGTATTTTTTATTTATTTAAAATTCTTCAATCTAATGGTTTTTAATTTGTGAGAATTTTATTTTGAAATATCAAACATATATCATATGATAATATATTGAACACCTTGAGAATACAAACTATTATTGAACACCATATTTGAATTTTATGTTCTTACTTTTAGAGAAGATATATGTAATTCAGCTGCTTAGGTTAACAAGCAGCTACCATTAGCAAAAGCTGGATATTAGAAGGCATAAATCTCATGATGAGCTATGGTGGCCTTGAGAGATGCTAATGCCTTTGTTGGTGCAACTAGGATTGGGGCAGAAATCCTTGGCTTTGAGATTGATTATGCAAGCAGAGGTACACAGGCAGAGATGGTCATATTTAAAGATAATAATTGGAAATTATCCAAACTTCAAACTCTAGCACTAGCATTGCCATCCATTTGGTGGAAGTGAGATTTCCTAGGTTTAGAATTCTTTTAAGGGTGGGTGAAATCTAGTGGTAGGAGCCTCGTCTTCAAAGTCCTGGGCAATACAAACTAGTGATCAATGGGCTTGTAGATCCAATTTAACACTTCATCTATGGATAGCCACAAAGCTTGTTGTTCATAATTAATTAAACAAATTTAATTGAGTGTATTATTTAGCTAGACCCACACTCATGTAGGAGATATGAGCATGTACTTGACAAAGAACACAAAATGCCACATTCTGGAACTATTAAGGACATGATTGTATTTCAATATGAGAGCTTTTATCTTATTAAAGCATTTTAGCGATTAATCAAATACCTATATTAGGAAGGTCTTTCTTTCACATAATTTTATTATTAGTTAAACCTGTAGGGGGATGGTAGTGAATATACCTAAAATATGCTTTGATATTCTTGGATATTCTACCATCTAACAGTTGTTATTCATTTAGATTAATCTTACAATTATAGATTATAAACATGTTTATAGTTTATAAACTTTCATGAACACTTTCTAGTATATTATTTTTTATTCTACCATGTAATGGTTGATATGCAATAATATTAGTCTTCTTTTTTAATTATAAACTTCCATTTAATCAATTGGATTAATAATAGGAATAACACTACTATTAAGCAAACCAAGCATTACTGCATGTAACATGAAGCAAAATGTTTTAGAATATCCAAGAATATTTTAAAATTATAATCAGGTTAAATGCTAATTATATATACTTAGATCTAATATAAACCATATTCTGTTTAGAGTTCATGTTTAAAGCATTGTAAGCATTAGAGAAGAAAACCAAATAGTACATGGCCTTGGGGACACCAATTTTTGTGGTGTATAGATTGAGGCACTTGGATAGAGCAAAATCACTCTTTATGCAATTCTCTCTGGTTTTCATAGTAACCTATAAACAATAGTGTTACAAGATAGTAGAGGTTGGAGTGGCATTCCATTTGCCTTTGGCAGGCTAGAGCTTTGTGCAAAACATGTGCCTCATCAATCAAGCAATAGATTTGTTTGTGAATGTGAGAAAATATATGCAATTAAATAGATCCTTGGCTCGATCAATCTTACACTTGTTTGCAAATGCCATGTTCCACCTCTCACAGCTACATATGCCCAAACTGGTGATTTTATTCTCTAAGGAAGATCTTTGAGATAATGCCCTAGTAAAGTGCTTGACAAGACTTTGATCACTTCAAGTCACTCTAGCCTGAGGTAGGGATCTTAAATGACGTTTCTTCAATGGCAATTTTGATCATTTATAGTCAAATTAGTGAGATCTAATTTATGTAATTTACTATTTACTTTACTATAATTAATTTTTTGTTTTCTAATGGTTTTTATACAGAAGTTATATTCTCTCACAAATAGCAAGCCATAAAATAATCAATGCAAACCTCTCCCAAGCTTGATGGAGCTTTCTAGGTTCAAGGCTGTGCTTAGAGCATCAATACAACATATTTACCATCTGTTTACAGATGGTGAGCTTTCATTGACAGCTTTGGATGGCTGAGACCCTTATTAACAATTCATTATTATTTTTTAAAAACCTCTTGCATTTTTTTCACAAATCTATTTTTGTATTGAGTTGTTTTTCAAAAATCTTCGAATCTAAGGTTATAAGAGTTTGTTCAATTGCAATTGTAATTTTTTTGTCACACCACCTCATTGAGGCTTGCCTCACACTCATGTACTAAATGCCACCACATGTCATCTCCATGCATGATTGATCTGGACTCTTTTGAATGGCAATAATTTGACCACTTATCGACTGGCTGTGAAAATGTAAAATAACTAACCAATTCATAAGTTTCTTTTTGATTATGAAGTAAAAAAATAAAGACATTGAAAGTAGTAGAAATACTAAAAGTAAAAAAATCATCAAAATACCAGCTCTATAGATTTGCTGTAAAAGGTAAAGCCAAAGAGACATTTGCAATTTATTTCACAAACATTTAATGAGTTTATTTCTAAACATAGAGATGAATGCTTAAAGCATTATATACTTTAAAATCATACCCAAAAACTCTAGCAAATGCACCTTAATTTGTTCTGGTGTACTACTATACATTTTTGCATACCTTGAATGTTTAGCTCCTTTGCTAAAAGCATAAGTGAAGAGCTTAATAACATGGGACCATGCCAAATCAAGTGTCATTAAAATCATTTTCTAGATGCTAAAATTCAATTGTTAGAATTGTTGCTTCCATTTTAGGGTTGAAATTAAAGTTCTTTTGAAAAAAAAAACAGCCACCCTTTCCAACTGAACACGATCAGCCCCAACTGAACATGATCAGGACCTTGAAGATCAAACTTGGAGCTCCCACTGGCAAGAATCTTGTGGATATGCTTCCAAAGTTTTTCATATAAAACATTTACATCTAAATACCCAAAATGTTTGTAACCAAATGCCTATTGCACAGTGGAGGAAAGGAGTATTACAGATCCTAGGGTCCTTGCATAGTGGATCACTATTGTCCAACTCTCCACCATCACAGCTGCACTATCTGCCACGTTCTCCACCACGCTGCTATTCCACTGAGAACTTCTTGAAGACCAGCCTCATGATCTCCACAGTAGAGAGTGAGAGAGTGCATTATCAGCTGCAGATCCTAGTTGCACTGCTGCAATTCCTCAAGTAGTAGCATTCCCTCACACCAGCTAGAAATTGAAGAGGGACTCTAGTCCTCCACGCTACTCTCTATGTTTGCTGGGCTTGGCTGTGGAGGAGTGGCCATTGGAGGTCTTGGTGTTGAGACGATGTGGAAATTCTTGTGGCAATCGACGGCCAGAACAAATCCGGACATACCATCGCGCCTGCACTGGTATGGCTAGAATCTAGAATACTATTAAAGAATTAATTTTGACTTGTTTTTTATAAAAAGTTAATTTCTGAGGTAAAATGCAACCAATATATCTTCAGGAGTGATAGTACCAACCCTAAATCCTGAATAGGGCTGGCGCGAGCGATGGCGGAAGAGGTTTCAGGAGGTTTAGCAGTCAAGGACACAGATCCATCGCGGAAGGGTAAATTCACTCGAGTGTTGGGTGTTCATTGCGACTCAGGCACCGTCATCTTCCCCGAGGGTGATGTCCCCACTTCCGAGAGCCCGAGCTGGCCGGTGTATAGAAACCGGGCCATACTCAAGGAGGCCATTCGCGCAACGCACCGGCTCCACAGTGTGGATGGTGGGGTGATGGCTCAGTTTGGCAGTGGCGTGGCGCTCAGCCCACATTTCCTCCTTACGTCTGCTCGTGTGGCCAAGTTGTCTTCCCGGTGCCTAACCGGTGACTTTGTGCGATCACAGCACTTCTCTATGGCCGAAAGGCCACGCTACAATCTGGAAACCATATCCAGGGACGAAGGCTGCGACTTTGCGCTGATGCGTGTCACGACTTCACGCACGGAGATCTTTGGCGCAGTTCCAGAAGAGGCAAAGCTGCTTAGATCGTTCCAGTACTTCCTGCTACCGTGCTCCCCAGTGGACAAGGCGCCGTGCTGCATTACTTCCTTTCCTGGTGTGAGCTCGCTGTTGGTGCGAGCGGCTGCGGAGCTCTTGCGCAAGAACAGTGAAGGTGGCGCAGAGGGTCTCTGGGGCATCTACAGGGATGCAATGGAGGCGGAGTTGATGGAAGCTCGAGCTGTGCTCCCACAGGGGTCGCAAGGCGATATCGAAGCCTTCGCCAAGAAAATGCTCTTCACCAAGTTGCATCAAGCCTTTGGCAACCACGCCACGGGAGTCCAGACTGCATCAATTGGAAATATGCTGCGCTCCTCTGGATCCGAATTGAGGACGACTTGCAGCACGCTGTGTGGAAGCTGTGGAGCGCCGGTTTGTCCCATCAAGGAGTATGGTTACTTCTGCGCTTGGCATGCTGGAGCTGCTCCGGATCATCTGGCAAACAGGGCAAACAGCTGCGACGAGCGTGTGTTTGTGGAGGCATATTTCCAGAATGTGCTCGAGGATCTTCATGCACCAGAGGACGGCATTTGGAAGGATTCGGATTTGCGTCCTTTCTTCCAGTGGATTTTGAAGCATGAGCAGCATTGGTGCCATCTCAAGCTCTCGGGTGGTGCCTTGAGATGGATTGAAGCTGCCAAGAAGAACCTCGAACCTCCTGCAAATAAGAAGCTCAAATCTTAAAGTTGGAGTTGTGTTTGAGGTTTGCCAAGATTGATCACATTGAAGCAGTCGAAGTTTCTGACCGTCGAAGAAAGAACTTCCAAAGGAGGTTCTCTGGCCTTGTAGCGTTGGGACCAGCAGCTGAAAACATTAGAGCTTTAGTATGAATCAAAAGAACGAAGCCGCGCTACGGAAACTACTTTGTGTTTTTTCCAACTCTTGTTCTCTGTAAGTAGAATTTCCCTCGTTAATGCCTTCACGGATTATATTCTTGTCTTGAACAACCAAGGAAAACCGAACCATTGAAAAGATTAAGCTCTTCACTTGCGAGGAACGGTACGCAAGCATCCGCTTGATCATGAAATGCTGATAAATCTGGCGATGGAGTTGCTTGTCACTTTGTTGAGCTTGTTGGATGAAAGGCCAAGTCCAAAAGCTTTGACAACACGGCCGTCACATTTTCCTACCAGTAATCCCTCATTGTCGGAATCACAAAGATTCAGCTAACCACGCAAGGACGTAAATTTTAGTGTGGCGGATTCCACAGGCAACCTCGACTTCATGGTCGAGTTGTCCAAATGCTCCATCACCACAGGTGAAAAGCTCCCCGGATTCTTGGAGAGAAAAGAAAAGAAGGAAGAAAAATTACAAAGGAAGAACAGATTGATCTATTACAATCTTATCAGGGTGACAAATGCAGATACTTTGCAAACGTGTGACCTCTAAAAACTTGTAGCAGCAGCATCATCACCCCCGTGACCGATCAAACCTCGCCCCCACGTCGCTACACGCCTCCCATATGTCAAAGAAAATCCCGCAAAATCTTGACTTATAGATTGTTCGGTTGCCACGTCCACCCACCATCTCTTCAACCCCGCCACCTCGAATCTCTCCGTCCAGCTCCATGAAAATGGGAAGAAACATCGGGGAGGGATTAAGTTCTTCCACGAATCCTCCAAGCTTGTGGCCAGAAATCTTGCGAGCTAGAATAAGTGTGACATTAAATAAAAATAAAAATAACGTGGACAACAAGGTGTTGACGTGGCACTTGGGACTACTAAAAAAAATTCTCTCGTTCTTTCTAGATAGAGGCAATGCCGCTTTCCTCTCCAAAAAAGGTGGTGGACTCTTCCCTCTGTCCCTCTGGGCGAAAGCTTTTTCCTTTCTTGCATGACAAGCAAGTGTGACTGTTCTCTGACTGAAGGCTAAGTGCTCAAGGACCTGACAGATGGGGATCACTGCCAAAAAGAAGAAGGAAAAAAAAAAAATCCAAAAAATTTGGGAGAAGAGAAGTCCTCTTCACACACTCATGCTCCATGGCTGCTCTACTGCTGCTGGAGCTCCCTGCGCTGATGGTGACCATAGTGGTGGTGGTGGTGGTGGTGATGGTGGTGCTGCCTTCGCTCCATTCTCTGGAGTAAATCCATCCCCGGGATGCCGCTGGTGGTGGCGGCCACGGTGTGGCAATTGGAGGCGATGAAATCGGCCGTGTCCAAGCTGGTCACAGACCCCTCGGAGCTAAACGAGTTGCTACACGAAACCGGGCTGGCCACGCGAGGAATGGCGACGGCGGGGGTGGCGGTGGTGGTGGTGGCGGCGGCGGCGGTGGCGGTGGCGGTCGTCAAGCTGATGTTCGTAGCGTTGTTCTTGCGGGGTGGCAAAAACAGCTGCGGTGTTGGCGGGTGCGAGCTGAGCGTCAGATCTAGGTCGATGAGCTCCTCATCGACGGCGGAGATGGGCTCCAGTTGGCAGAGCCCCGGGCGGGAGACGCGTGGCCTCCTCGCCACAGGGGCAACAAGCTCGGCCGCTTCCTCTCTCTCCCTCTTCACAGCTACCAGCGATGGGCGATCCGACGGCCCCGATCGCCCGCCCGGGGTGACGTGTCCCACATCGCAGCCGCCGGCCTTGACGAGACCCTGGCTCTGGTGGTGGTGGTGGTGGTCGAGCGCTTTGAAACGCTTCACGTCATTGTGGTGATCCGGGGCCGGGGGCTGCGGTGGTGATGGCGATGGGGATGGCGATGGCGTGGCGGATTTGATGTGGAGCCGGGGGAGATTTGGCATCGGGCCATAGCAGGGGAGATTCGATGGAGAGCTTCCAGCGGGCTTGAGCGATCCGCCGCGAAGAACAGTATCCACGGCGGCTTGGCAGACGTGCCAGTTGCCCGACCAGAGAAGGCCCACTGCGCCATAGACGGGATTCACTGTTCTTCCACAGGCCTCGTAGAGGAGCGACCGGAAGAGAGCTGCCAAAACCAATCCAGACAATGCAAGTCATGATTCCATCGCGGGGTCCAAAGACTTGGGAGGGAGGGAAGGAGGCTTACCTGGTCTCTGATTCTCTGGGACGGCGGCGATGAAGCCCATGAGCCCCGCTCGTCCGAAGAACTTGGCGACGAACACCGTCGCGTGGCCCTGCGCCTCGGCGCCCTCGATCCACTGCAAGCACGGCCTCAAGGCGCAGCTATCGCTGCATCCCTTGCGAAGAACCCGGCATCCGTTGCAGCTCATCGCGTGGAAAAATGGTCTCGCAATTCCAGCGACAATCTATCTATCTACCTCGATCTTCCCTCGGCCAAGAGGAAGATTTGGCAAGTCCTCCGAAATATCGATCCAAACCTCTCCCGGCAGGGGCAAGAAGATTGGAAGCACCGAAATATCGATCCCAATCTCTCCCTGGAAGCAAGGGAGGAGCGGCAAGGAGATTGGAAGCACCAGACCTACGAAATATCGATCCAATCGGCTGGATCGATCGGCAGCGCGCGCGGATCGGAGGGAAAGAAACTAGCTCGAAATCAAGGCGCGCCGCGACAAACACCTCCTCCTCTTCCTCCGGAATCGCTGGCGTCTGGTCGCCGCATTCCAGAATCACTGTTCTTCCTGGCGCCGCGCGAGGAGCCCTCGCAAGAGAAAGAGAGGAAAAAAACAACCCTGTAGAACGATGGCGGTCTCTCCCCACTCTTCGGCAAGAAAAATGCGACACAACCCTACTACCAAAACTGGTTAAATTTTAGCCTATTTCTGTGGAACCAAAGAAATACACACTTTTTCGATCGTTTCGCCGCGCGAAGATTCCACCGGTGGAGTAGGGTGACCGCCCGATCCAGATCCAACGGCTATTAACGCGACACGCGACTGCTTGGCTCGGCATGTCGGCAAGTGACGTGGCAAGGGCGTCCGATATTTACCCCAAGGTCAACACGGCATGTGCGCGGTAAAATGTAGCTTACATGGTATAGGAAAAACAATTTAAATTTCATGCTTTTCAAAAAGAGAAGGGAGGACATTGACACTGAAAATTACCCACCGGCAACATCTCCGCTCCGGCTACCCAGCGCATCCGTCCGTTGATTCGGTGGATCCAACGGCGGTCAGGTGACCGTCCCGTTTATTTGGCGGTGACGTTGCGACGAGGACCACCACCACCGCCCTAGTACACGTGGACTAGCCTCAACTTTCCCTTTATTTAACCTTCTTTTTACCCGGCAACGTGGAACCCGTCAAAATAGACCACCAGCCCGGTCGGTCCCTTTCCATTTCCCACTTTCCGGGGGAGGGACTAGCTAGGGTTTATACGGCGAAGCTTCCGGGAAGATCCTTTTCCCCGTTATTTTCCCTTTTTTTTTTTAAAACGAGACGCGGCGGAGGCATCTTGATTCAATCCGCAAAGCCTTGGAAGAGGAATAATACCAAGGAAAGAAGAACTATATCAAACAAATCATGTACAAAAGAAAAGGTGGCGGAGTCCGGACGGCCGCCAACTTTTTCTTTTGTTAATGCTTTCTTATGGAAAAGAATTTTCAAGCGAAAGGGCGGCATATTTCCAGTACCACTGCCAGTCAAATGCACTAATGGCCTAGGTTTGGTATGGCTCACCTTCCGCCACTTGAGGAAGGCTGGGCGTACGGGCCGTACCCCTGCCGTATTGGTACTGCCCACCAAGATTTGATTTCTGGCCATACGGCCCAAGCACCACTTGCCTGGAGGAAGCTTGATCCACGAGCAGCAGAGGGATTTCGACTTTGAGTGCGATGTGATGGCGCAGCACGAATGCGACCATGTTTTGTTTGGCTTGGCACAAGGAAAGAATTAAAAACAACTACTTTGCTAGCTATAGTATCTCGGAGGATCGTACGGGCTGCTCCCCCTCCCGTACGGACGGGCCGACATGGCAGATTCCCCTGTGACGTGGCGGACGTGCGGTGACGTGGCGCTCACGCGGCGTGCTGGCGTGTGAAGGCGCAGAGTGACTTGCAGCCGTGGCTCCCAGCGCACGGGACGATTCTCATGAAGAAACACGCGCGCCGCCGCCTTCGTCGTCTTTGTTTCGCTGCCTGGAAAGTGGGAAAAGAAAAGAATGAGAGAATGACAAAAAACATGCGAAGAACTTCTAGAGAAATGCAAAGCAAAACTAGAATTGGTCTTGGTTACCTTCTTCTCTTCTTTCCTGCGTCGCTTTTCCTCGTCTGACCTTGGCGACGATCGCCAGCAGCACAGTAGCCGCCGGTTGGACTTTGTGCGGGATTCCAGCCTCCTGGAACAAGGGAAGCGTTACGAGAAACCAAAAAATTAAAACAATGGAACTCACAGGTTGGCGTGCTCGAAGCCTGCTTCTCTTGGAGTTAAAACTTCCGGACCAAGGTGCCTCACTTTCTGGAACTTGAGATCGTACTGCGAGGCCTGGCTGTGGCTTTCTCGCTCCGAGAGATTGGCTAGCGTCGGTCCCTGTCGCTGGATCACCAAGCCCAGTGGAGCTCTACCGGGTGGAGCCGAGCTCCATTCTTTCCCTGCCGAGTAGTATGAAGGATCCGAGGGAGTTATCGATGGTGTGCTCTGTCGAGCCCAGGCAGTTTCCAGGCGCTCTTCTTCGATTCCCTGAGGACGCTGCTGAGAGTGTTGACTTGGTGACGTTTCTCCGTCTCGCTTGACACCGAAACCGGGCTTTCGGTGGAGATGGTCACCGCGAAGTGGATGCAGTGAAACGCGTTTCTTATCGTGCTCGAGTAGCTTTGACGCCAGTTTGATTTGAACCTCCACGGGACAACCCAGTGACGACTGAAACGCATGGCTTATACGTGATCTTGACTTTTCAGCCTTGGCCTTCTGTTTGGAATGCTGGAACTCGATTTCAACCGTAGCTTGCACTGCCATCCAGCATTGACACTGCTGTCAAGGAAAGATAAATGTTGTATTGCCAGATGCGTACCTTCTTGCATCGATAAGGATATCAATTTTCCGTGACGAAGCAAATGCTTCAAGGATTTGGACCGGCTGTTCTTCAGTGCTTTTTGCCAGACGTCGTCCAGTCTTTTTTGATCAAAAGCACAAGTGTCGTGTCCTGCAGGACAGCGAATAGGTGTTACTAGAAAATAGATATCATCAACTTGCATCAATACCGTCGTTGGTGGACGCCGTTTGAACGTATGGGTGTATCCTTGCTTCCGGCACAGTGGACAAGCTCTTGTTGGCCCAAGGTACCTCCGGTTTTGCAAATACCGCAGTGTCATCCACCGGATTTTCAAAGTGCTCGTGTTCCGGTTCCCACCCTTGCTTGAGTGCTCCTGAATCTGATTCGATGGTTTCTTTCTCGCTTGTGTCGTTGCCAACGAGACTCTGAGTCGCACTCGAGCCGCTAGAACTTGCTGGAAATATATATGCTCGGTCTGGTGCGAACTGAAGAATAGCAGCTGTTAGCCAGGTAGTTTGATCGCTTGAAGCCCGGACTTGCTTCTCCGCTTCAGAAAGTATTTTTAAAGCCTGTCGTAGCCTCTCCAAGTCTTCTTTGCTCACTGTTGATAAAAAAAAGACGCACGTCAGTATCAACTCAAGAAGAAAACGAAGGACTCACACGTAATTTTGTGAAAAAAACGCCTCTTTCGTTGAGTTAAAACCGGTTTGTAGCTCCCCGCAAGCATGTCCGTGATAAGAGTAGCTAGTTGCGACATGAGAGCGAGAGGCTCGACACCAGATTCCAGCAGATTTCTCACACTTTTTACGGTGCTCACGGTATCTCCGGAAAGAGCAAAATCCAGCAAATCCATCAGCTTGTCATCGGGAAGGAGCCCAACCTGGAGAAGTATAACGTTATATCAATTTTCCAGCCCACCAGCCAACTAACCTCTCGTTAACTTACAAGTTCTTGCAATGTAGACAGTGTCACTACTTGTCCCAAAAGGCCAAGCTGGTCGAGGGTCATTTCCGCGTCCCTGAGTGATCCATTCGACCTCGACGCAATGAGTTCAAGAGCTTCTATCTCGATGTCGATGTTTTCTTTCGTCGCCAGCTTCTGCAGCCTGCTGATAATGTCCGGGTCCTTGAGCTTGGTAAACGGATACTTTTGGCACCTTGAACCCAGCGTCCGTGGTAGCTGCTCTGGGTTGCTCGTTATCAAAATCACGATCGAGTTCCCCGGAAGCTCTTCCATGCCTTTCAGGAAGAAATTCCACGACTCGGCAGTCAGAGTGTGAACTTCGTCCACGACCGAAAGCCTGTATCGACCAGAGGAGGGAGGTAGAATCGCAACTTCCAAGAGCTCCTTCACGCTGCCTAGGCCGTTGAATCTCGAGGCGTCGAATTCTCGAACGTCCAAGCTCTTGCCAAGGTTCAGCGCAACGCACTCCCGGCACAGGCCACACGGTCTGAGCTCCTCGGAGGAAAGGCAGTTCAAAGCAGCAGCGAAAACCCGAGCTGCGGAGCTCTTGCCTGTGCCCCGCGGACCTTGAAACAGATAGAGCGAAACGATGCGTCCTCTAAGAACCGCATTTGCGAGCGACTGCATCACCACGTTCTGGCCAACCATGTCTCGAAACGTCTTTGGCCGGTACTTGTAGCTTAAGCTTTTGTTCTGCCTAAAATCACTGCCACCACCTTCTACCACCCTTCGCTCGGATATCCAGGCCAGCCGTTCTCGCAACCTTGCCTGGAGAGCTTCCGTCGTAACTTGAGACCTCCCTTTCGGTGCTAAAATACCCCTCGGGTTTAATTCTCCTCTCGCCGCTACGACATTGTCGCTGTCAACTTCTACTGACGAAGCAGCGACGTCACCACTTACGGATGCCTCTGGTTCTGTCAAAAGTGGAAGAGCCTCAGCGTCCGAGTTTCCGGCAGAAGAATACGATAGACAGTCCTGCTGGAACATAGCCGTAGCGAGTTCCCGGCCTGACTCGGACTGGCTTCTTGAGAGAGTATGCTCTCCAGCCTTCCTCCTTGCTAAAACTTCCGGACGAAGCATTTTACCCGTGCTGTCGAGGAAACCTTTTCCCTTCGGTTTCTGGCCCAGACGGGACCAGTTCCACGGTATCCCACACCCGTGCTTTGGTTCTTGCGAGCACTCCAACTCATCTTCGTTGGTTCCTGTATAGTGGTAGTGCTGTTGACCGGGATCTGGGAAGCTGAAGGCTCTCGTGTTAGCAATTTCTCGTGAGACAACTGGAGACCTGCTTTTGTTGGAAATATCTCTGGACGACAGCAACGGAGAATGTGACCGGGACCTTGCGTTTACTTTCTGGACCTGTTGCTTCTCCTCTACCTCATCCTCGGCCGATGCTTCCGGATCACTCTCAAAAGAGTTATTCTTGCTTTTTCTTCTCGGAGCAGCAGGACCAGCAGCGAACTTGAGGAGAATGCTGGGATCGTCGTAGACACCCAGAGACAGAGGAGAAGGGCTCTGTCCCTGTACATTCGTAGCTAAAGTCTGCTGCTGCTGCTGGAGTTGAGTAACAATCTTCCTAGAGAGGCTTCCACTTCCATGGCTGCCAAGTGAGGACCTATCCTGGTGAACTTTCCTGTTTCGCTTTGTAACTTTGGTCAAGGGGTCTTGATCTTCGGACACCGCTGCCGACTTGTAAGACTCTCCACCCCTGTTAGCCTCAAAATTACTACTTCCTGTCTGTGAGTCATTCCTGTGCTCCTGCTGCTGGTCAGTAGCTACTGTACTCTTATCTTTACCTCGCAAGGCCTGCTCCAGCTTCCGTGCCCCTGGACTGGAGCCTTTCATCAGCGGCGACTTAAGGATGGAGCTGGTAGAAGGGTCCCTGAGCGAACGGGTTCGGCTGAGAGCTGTAAGTTCCCTCATCAGAGGGAGGCCCGCTGCTGCTACTCCACCGGCACTCAGGTGGTGTCTTGCTTCCACCGTCATCTTGTGCCTCTGCACATGAAACCGATTTCTCAGATGAATACAATTTGTCAAGTGCACATGCTTGTCCAGATGAGACGACCGAGACTCAGATCCATGACTACTTCCTGTTCCAGCGGACGCTCTACTTGGCATTGTCAAACACATGCATGAAGCAGGAGCGGGGATAGCAGTAGCATTGGATCTGCTGGGACCTTCCATTACCAAAGAATCACAGTCAGAATCAGGTGAGGCCGCAAGTGAAATAGAATTCGGTGAGCACAGCCTGGATAGAGAAATGCAAGACATTTTCTTTTCCCAGGCAGGTCAAGCAAAGCTCCTCCTTTCAATGCTTTTATGATGCACTATGAGGAATCTATTATCCTCCAAAATGCTGCCTTTTTGGGCCTTTGGATGCTGATTCCACCACTGGGCAGTGGTGTGCGTCCTCTGGTAATGCTGTCTCTCTACGGCAGCAATGCTTTCTTCCGGCAATTTCCCGTTCAATCACTTACTATAGCTACACACGGCTTGCTTTCAAGACAACACACGCATCCACTCACCACTCACAACACACAAGAGGGACTCTCCTGAAATCAATGGGTACTAGAAACATTATCTACGACCATGTAAGGATGCACAACGCACAGGCAGGCTAAGTATCCAACCAGCTAGCAATATTGATGCCCAAAACATGCACACAGAGAGTAGGCTCTGCGCGCGGCGAAGCTAATGAATTCTGGAAACAAGAAGCGAGGTACAAAGCGGAAGAACAATGATTGTTGTCGTTCCAATGAGCTGGCTTTCATCAAGAAGAGGAAGTTCAAGCTGGGGTGAACAGGAAGGAAGGAAGAGAGAAAGGAATCTCATTCTCGCGAATGTCAAGGAACGCAAAAAGGAGAAAAGAAATCACAGGGAGAGCTTTCAATGTTGGGAATGTTACTGACTTCCTTCTCTCCCAGAAACCCGTCTTGCACACATAAATCCACCGCATCCGTGCGAGAGGAAAGACAAACCATTCCCGGGAACAGGCAGCCCACTCTTGGAAAACATAACATATGAAATCTTTGATGGGCTCTGGATGCGAGGAAAAAAGCTAACTGGTGAAACGACTTTGGCGGCAAGTTGAAGAAAAAAGCAACGCAGGGATGAAGGAAAGAGTAAAGTATAAGACAATGCCCCGACAGCCCAAGAAGAAATCGAATACAAAAAATGCCAAGCACTAGAGTGGACAAGAAAACAAAATATTAATCAATCATAGTATCGCTCGAATCCAACAAAGGAGAGTACTTGGTCATAGCGCTAGAGCGAGCAACAACCAAAGCAAAAAAAAATATAGCAAATCCACAGAACAAAAAACAAAAGGAGAAGGTTCTAGCTTACGAAAGCAACCGGATTCGCAAGGAATCGCAGAAAAGCAAGCTCGATTTCTAAATGCAGCGGCAGCACGAAGCAAGAATCGATGGAATCCCTCATGATTACCTGAAAGCCAGAAGGATTTCGCGAAGAATTGCTCCCCACGCGCGCTGCCGCCCTCGCATTCGCGCCTGCGCGCACGATCGCCTCGCCCTAAACCCCAAACCCTAAGAACAGGGCGCGACGAGCAAAAGAGGAGATTGGAATGCCACACTCCCCGGCCAGCAATAGAGTTTTCCCACCCATTTTTGCACACATAGTTTTGCCATCCAACGGTAGATATAGCATGGCCATGGGCGTCACCCATCATGACATATGCCACGCGTCAAAGCCTGGCATGGGTGTGACCATGCATGTACATCAGCCAAACGGAACAAAACCGAGTTTTCCGTCAGTCTGCTCATCTCCTCTGACGGCGACAAACGACGGCGGGGGATTGCTGTCTCACGTGCTAAAGCACGTCCGTAGAATCGTACGCTGATACGCTGGTTAATACGTCTCTGGCGTAGTTGAAGACATAGCTCCTCGACAGGTTATAAACACCAATTTTTCTTGCCGCTTGCAAGAACTGCTTATAGCTACTTAGCTAACTGCTAAACAATCTACTACTGCAACTATCCTAGTGGTTTAAATGAATTTCTTCCGAGGAGGTGGGGTGAGAGAGATTTGCATGGAAGTGGACACTTCCAGCCAGCTAGCTAAGGTCAATTTTGGAAGCGTAGCTAAGTGCTTTAAGCGTAGGTTGAAAGAGATAGGCTTGCTGTGTAAAAGTATAGTAGAAGGTACATTGTCAGTGGCTGACTAAATGGTTTGAAAGAGGGCCTAGTACAACATTCTGACTTTTAAATAAAATTTTAAACCATTCAGAATAAAACCTATAATTGTTTGTAATAGTTTAGTAAATATAGTTATACATTTAGAAAACTAAAGCACAATCCAGTAATTAAAATTAGTTATATATATATGTTGATTTTTCTAACTAATAAATCAATTGTAATACTTTTTCTTATGAATTAATTTACTAAGTTTTATAAAAATGATATTAAACTTATATAATTAAATCAATTCATGACTATCACTGCTAATGCATTGAGAGGTTTGTTATTCTTACATTTATTTTAAAACGAAATTGTAAGTAAAAAGACATTAAATAGAAACCTAATTCAAACCTTAGTTCATACCTATAAATTCTTGAGAATATGCAAGATAATATTAGTAAACTAAGAAAAATAATATTTAAGATAAAAGCGGCGAGCAGGACACGCTGACGTGGCGGGACAGTGCTTTGGTGGAACGCTGACGTGGCGGGACTCTTTGGACACGTTGGGGTCTGGTTGAGTTGCGTGACAGTCTGAGATTATGCTCTCAATGATCCGTTGAGTTATAACTCTCGGGACATGCTGGGATTGAGCTCAGACTCTTAGGGACTCTTGGGACCACTTGAAGCGACCTAGAGTGGACCACTCCCTGGACTGTTTGAGATAATTTTAGAGTGCTGGTTGAGTCTGAGAGTGAAACCAGAGAAACTCTGGTGGAGGCTCATAGCAGGACTAGCCTGGCACTCTGAAGTAATAACAGAGCTCCGGCTGAGTTTGGAACTCATGAAACAACTCTAAGAAATTCCAGAGCTTCAAGTTGAGGCAAAGGTTCCCTGAACACTTTGTGAATTTGAGAAACTCCGGTTGAGTATAGGACCCCTGAAATTCTGTCTGTTTAGTTTGTTTAATAGACAGGTGATGCTGAAAGTAAAGTATCAGTCTTGAGGAAACAACTAGAATCCTGATTTTTACTTTTTTAAAAAAATTAGTTTTCTTTGTAAGGAGTTAGGAACAGTAGAGAACTCAGAGCTGATCGGGTCGAGGAAGGGAGATGGATTTCCTGAAAAGGAGTTACCTCCCAAGGCCGTTCGTGCTGAGAACTAAGATGAGACTTTTGAAAGCACCATTTTACAAGACTGTTCAGTATAAAGAAGGAAGCACTCGGGATTGATCTTCTTCTATTTGAGACTGATCAGGTATAAAGTGAAAAGGTGGTGGCAATGAGGAGGAGGCTATTTTAGCTAAATGCTTGGAGCCTTTACCGCGCCATGAGGTTAAGAGAAAGAAACAAGGCCAGTTGAATATTTTTAACTCAGGGACTTGTTATTGAGTTCGAGCAGCTATGATCAAGAGACAAGGTGTTACAACTATTTTCAGTTACAAGTTAGCTCCAGTTTGAGGAGATCAATTAGCTCAACTCTCTCCAAGCTCCGCCTGTACCTGGATAGTTTAACTCCCCAATAACGGTTTGGGAAGCCCACTGGCCTTGGCCCCGGATTTATCACACAGCTACACTGTGTTGCCAAGATCCTTGAGCGATTAGAAAGCAGTCAGTGCCAGAAAATCACTTCTAGAAACTACCTCGTCACACTCTCTGAATAGCTTTAGTTTAGTACCTTTTATAGATGAGTAATATACCCACTAATACTTCCGGTTACCCCTTCCAGTCCCACAGCTTGCAGACCACACGTTTTAGGCTCCAACATATTTTCCTGACACATCAGCTTGTATCAACCATGCCCCTGTCTGCTGCGTAACTCAATTCATCCTCAGTAATGTGTGATTTGTGTCCATCACAGATGAGCAGAAGAGGATGAAGGAGAAAAACACCCCCAGCGATTGAATTCTCTATGTGTGCCAGGAACTCGACAAATACTTCAGCCTTCATCCGCATTGCAAAGGAAGCTTCAGGCTCACAATCTTCATCCACGCAATCTGCCGACGTTTCCCCTTGAAGATATAATTTTTTTGCAAACGACCGCCGTCTGCCGGGATTGCTGCGACAACGGTAATTCTTTTTCTTTCGTTGCATCCGATACTGGTGACTTGTGTGCAGCCTCTCTGAGCAAGTACCCAACAACCTTGCTCTTTCTCGCCCGAAATTCAGCCCCGTTTCATCAAAGTTCAGGATCCGGCTCACAGGGAATTCACTTTGCTGTAGCACTGCACGGTAGCGAAGGAAGAAAGGCTCAATGGTCCAGGGCACAATCGTTGCTGCACGTCTCTGCTCCACAGTTTCGGTTGATCTTAGAGTTAGGCCAGGATGTTTGCGACGGAAGCAACTCCACCACCCACGGGAAGGCACACCATTTTTGAACGGGAGGCCTTTCGCGTTGGCAAGTTCGCCTACTTTGGAGCTCACCATCCTGATGGTTAGTGCCCAGCCCAAACGTACGCGCTCCTTAATCCAGTCCACGATAACGCCCTCCTTTTCGTCGCTGAACATCACAGGGAGGCCTTTGCTTTTTGTGGTGGTGCGTCCATAGAGCCAGTCTGCAAGAGTAGTAGGCGGGATGCAGGAGGCAGCTCTAATGGACAAGCCATTTTCAATCTCGTCAACTGGCTGGAGGACTTGAGCGACAGTCCAGTCGGTTGCAAAACT